>NC_091457.1:88050942-88323442 GCF_027789765.1 Dendropsophus ebraccatus
CGCTGCAACCCATGGTGCGATGGCGCTCCTTTTATCTTTACTGTATTGCCAGCTGATAATAAGCGTCCATGACTCTGTAAGAGAGGCAACTTGAATTCCAATGAAACATCCTTATTGCGCTAAATCTACACACCTAACACAGACATGCAAAGTGCAGACATCACAGGAGGTGGGTTATCTTTACTATGGAGAGAACAGAGAAGGAGAGCTTTAAACAGCATCTTTATTTTTATAGCACAGGCCCTGGGGAGACAAGAATAGGAGAAGGACTAAGAGCTGTGAATGCGAATGAGGTCAGCGATAGAAAAATATAGGCTGTTAGCGCCATGTACTGGGCAGCCAGGATTAATTTGATGTATGAATTTATGTCAAGAAATAACCTTATTTTTAAATTTAAAAAAAACAAGCGCAGAAAGACACAGAGCAAAGGGAGACATTCTGATAATGGGTTTAGGAGTCTTAGATGTGTTGTTTCCAGACATCAGTGGTTTGTGTTAGAGCGCCCTCTTGAGGATATTCCTATAATATTGTATATAAAACATAAAAACATAAGTACAGTGACATTTCTTTATCCGGGATCTGATAATTCAGAATGCCTGACAATCCAGCCCTTGTTTCCTGCACAGAACTGCAATAGAAAGTGGAATTATACAAGATTGGAAACAGAAGTCTGAGCAGGCAGAGTGGCTTAGGAAATCAATCTGTGCTGATGCGCAGCCTTTCTGAAGGTTTTCTACTCAAGTTTATTACATTTTTCTATGGCTGTCCAAAAGTATGAATAGAACAAAACAAGAGGACTCTATATATACTGGTAATTCTTTTTACCTGGAATGCTTCAGATATTATTCACCCTTATGAGTCAATTTGCATTATCTCCCAGTATAATAGCAATTAAAGGGGTTATCCAGCGCTACAAAAACATGGCCACTTACCCCCTACTGTTGTCTCCAGTTTGGGTGGGGTTTTGAAACTCAGTTCCATTGAAGTAAATGGAGCTTAATTACAAACCGCACCTGAACTGGAGACAACAGTAGGGGGAAAAGTAGCCATGTTTTTGTAGCGCTGGATAACCCCTTTAATGTACAACGTCTGTCTATAAAGCTATTAGATCTCCACATAGTATGAGTCATGGTACAAGGAAAACCTAGATGAGTTCTGGTAATATGGTACTATAATGTGCAACATTTGTGAAATCTAAATCTGGGAATTGCAGATATTAGGAATTAACAATTAACTCACAGCTTCTAATGCAAAGACTGGCAAAGACTGACAACCACTGGCATCTTCTAATATCTGACTTGGGGATTGACAACTCACAAATCTAATGCCTCACTCCGAGATTGACAATCACTGACAATGTCTAACATTACCATAGAGACTGACAACCTATAACATGCATTTTAGAGATGGAAAACCATCGACAACTTGTAAAGATTCCTTTTTTTTTACAGAAAGGTCTTATTTGCTTTTCTCTCTCTTTCTCTGATTTGCCTGCTATCTTTAAGCCAAAATCTAATCCTCTCCTCCCCAGTCTCCTGGGTTAATCTTCACACAATTGAAATAAAATGCCTTAAAAACATTTGACCTCTTCCTGCCGTCCACAAATTAGGTTTTCCTTGCAATGCTTTCATATGGCGGCTGTGATAGATGATGTATCTTCTTAATTGTTCTCCGAAACCCAAAGATAACAAAATTAATTCACTAGTGATTCAGTCACTACATTATTTCCGGCAAAATGCAAAAATATTACACATTTATCATACTTATTGTCCTGTGTCATTTGCTTTCATCCTTTAATGAAATTCCGAGCAGGTTAACGCAATGATCTCCCCACTATCTGAACTAGAACAGTTCTACTTAATTGTTGAACTTTGTTGTTACATAGACAGTAGTAAGACTTTTTTTTTTCTTCTCCTTTTTTTTAAAGGGACAATGAACCTAAAAATGAATATGAGTATGAAATAGTGAAAAGTGACAGTGAATAGTGATAGTATATATAAAAGCAAGACATGTTGTAATCCTCAGAACAAACAGTCCCAAATTACCCACAGGTCGGTTTCACTATTTTTTTTCCTTTCCCTCTCTTAAGAGAACCCTAAGGACATGAATGCTAACATATCGTCCATGAAACAAGTGTAAATGTTTTGGTTGTCACTTTTTCCGATCTCCAGTTCTCATCTCATTTATGGCAGCCTCTGGAATAAATCATAAATCCTCTATACATAGAATCACATTCCCGATCTGCAACACTGCTGAGCTATTTTTTTTTGCTGCTGAAGGTTTAATAGAAGATTTATTGCTAAAACAGAAGGAAAACATAAATGACGTCACCTGTCACAGTGTGTGCACCTATCCTTTAGAGAATATTTAAAGGGACACTGTCAGGTTTCATGCTGCAGGAACCACAGGCAGTATGAGACCTTATCACAACAATCTGTGATTCGCTGTGAACAGCTGTGGCATTTTATTGACCTGGAACAGGGTTGCAAATCTTCAGGCAGTCTACCAGCGCTGATTGACAGATCTCTCCTTTTATGCACATAGAGGTAGATCGGTCAATCTGAGCTCATGGATCATCCCCCGACTTAAAGCGAATTTTTGCCCACAATCTGACCCCCCAAACTGCTTGTACCTTTGGATAGCTGCTTTTAATCCAAGATCTGTCTTGGTGTCCGTTCGGCAGGTAATACAGTTATTGTCCTAAAAAGCTACTTTTAAACCTGCAGTCCTGTGTCAAATTGGTGTAGCCTAGAGTGTGTGTGCCCTAGGATTGCAACACCCCTCCATCCCTCCTACCCACCCTCCTCATCCTTAGGAATGCCCCTGGGCAGGATTTTCCCTATTCATCACCTGTCTAAACACTGCACAGGTGTGATCCAGCACATGTGCAGTGTTCACACAGGTGATGAACAGAAGAAATTATTCTAGGGGCCTCCCTAATGATAAGGAGGGCAGGGAGGAAAGACGGAGGAATGTCGCAATCCTAAGGCACGGGTACTCTAGGCCACGCCAATTTGATACAGGGCTGCAAGTTTAAAAGTTGTTTTTAGGACAATAACTGAATCACCTGCTAAATGGACCCCAGGGCAGATCTTCGATTAAAAGCAGCTATCTGACGGTACAAGCGGTTTGGGTCGATTGTGGGTACAGAGTCGCTTTAAGACACAAACCAGTTCTCGTTTTAAAAAATCATTATAATGATCTAATTGAGTGATTATCTGTCCGTGTAATAACACCCGATCATCAAACGACCAACGAAAAAAAATTGTTCATTTTTGTCTTTCAACATGTTGAAAAATTATCTTTGGTAGTTTGCTGATCATTTGCATATCTGTTTGTGTAAGAAGTCATTCGCCGATAAAACATGTTGTGTAGGTCGTCCCAAGGAACGATTAGCAACCATATAACAACGTAAAAATGATCATTCATAACAGTAATCGGTGAATGTAATAACCTAAGAATCGTTTTCTACAAAACCGCTAGTTTTCGCTAACGATCGATTGCTCTCTTTAAATGATAATCACTAGGTGTAATAGGGCCTTTAGCTATCCTTTTCAGGCCAATTTTAGAACTATGATTTCTCTGAAATGGGCTGTGAATAGGAAGCTTTTCCGTGTCTCTTGCTACGTGTGGTTTGTGCAGCATGAAACTAGTGACAGGTTCCCTTTAATAGGCAACAGCTTCAGCACTTATCGTCATTCATCAATATATTAGGATGGTAGAAGGACCTAGGTCTAAATAACTGCTTCTTCTATCTTTAGGATAGGACATCGATATTAGATAAGCAGCAGTCTGACTCTCATCTCCTCTGCTGATCAGCTGTATGCAGAGCTCAGCAGCCTCCTATCTGTTCACATCTGCTCATACTAACAAATGCCATGCAGTACTTATGCTCACATGCCCATTGTAGGTGTTTTTTGTGATAGTCGGTGCTGTTGCTACTAAATGTACAGAGTGATGCATAGTAATTAATGTAGAGGTCACATCATCCACAAAGTGCTGCAATTAATTGATGGGGCCACAAGAGTTGGACCCCATTGATCTAAAGGAAATCTATGCTTGAAACTAGTGAACATCACTGGTATCCTGCAACAGTGTTATATGGCAGTCTTAAAATAAAGCCTCAGTTCACATATAAGAGGAGCCTGGATTCTTTTTCTTGCTTAGGCAGTGATGACCACACTCTGTGCATCCTGGATGACTATGGGGTAAGCTGGTTTGGATCTTTTCTCCTAATTATTTAATATGTCTAATATTAATGGCCTATTCTAAGTCTAATAATTCCATTAAAAGAAATGTCTCTCTAAATGCAATTAGCCACTAGGTGGCACTCTTCCAAAAAGATTTATGAGCTGTATATGGCTTTCCATGGCCAAGCCGATAACATGGCAGCTCTTACACATAAAAATAATATGAAATCCGATTGTCATCATGATGTTATAAATGTAACACACTCATTTTTGCAGGACAAGATCTGCAGATATTTCCCTTGAGATTACATCAGGCAACAACTCTGCAGAAATAAAATATAAATTGGATTGTAAAATATCTTTGCTTTGTCAAAGTAACTATCGACATAGTGACAGAAAGCATGGGATAAATTGATGTTCTGGACCAATGGAGCCCAGACAAGTCCAAGGCAAGAAAGGTGATTCAAACGATAAATGACACTTTATAAGAGCCCGTGCCCAATCTGAAATATCTGCCCCAAGGGGGGGGGGGGCTCTGCATAGCAGAATCTCATAATTCCTGTCAGGACAGGAGAGGCAGGGACAAGACACGACAGTGAGCCCTGATACTGCACCCACCAACTGTCCGTACCTACTTGCCTCAAACGGCCCTAGGCGGCCGTGGACTACCACAAAGACGTTTCCTGTACTAGATACGTGCACACAGAACAAGATAGGCAAAACAAACGCAATAACGGATAGTCAAACAAGCAAGGTCCGAACCAAACTGGCAGCGCAGCACAAAATCAGGTAACAATCGGATAGTCAAAGGTCAGTTAACAGAGTCGAGCAAGCAGAGGGATTATGTACGGGGATCGCAGAAGTAGACAGGGGGAAGCTGGGATCAGGGTATGAACCGAAATAGCCAGCGCTGGGACTCTGCCTCAGCTTTGTTTTATGCTGAACAAGAGCCTGGTCTGGATGCCCATTGGAACGGCGCTCTGATCTTCCAGGTACAGACAGGCAGAGAAACCCGTCAATCACAGAAACAACACATGTGTAAAATCAAGTCCAGAACCTGTTCAGCTCAACTTCTGCATTGTCGGAAGCTGAGAAGCAATCGGATGTGGCACACAAAAGCAAACACCAGGCCCAGTTCACACCAGGCTACTGCACATTCCTAACAATTCCATCCTTCTTTAACCTCTTAAGGACATAGGACGTACCGGTACGTCCTATGTCCTCATTAGCACTTCAAAGCGGGGCCGCGCGGCGGCCCCGCTTTGAAGTGCCGCGATCCCGGGTGCCGCGTGTAGCCCGGGACCGCCGCTATTAGCGGGCACGGTCCGATCGCCGTGCCCGCTAATTAGCTAATCGGAGGCAGCTGTCAAAGTTGACAGCTGCCTCCGATTACCGGAGGCAACGTTTCCCTGGTGTCTAGTGGGGGAGATCGCTCCTCCGGGACCTTGTCCCGGAGGAGCGATCTCCGTTACTGATGCCGGCCGGGGACGCGTCCAAGATGGCGCCGTCCTCGGCTCGGCACTCGTTTGTTTCCGGCTGCAGCAGCCGAAAGCAAACGAGTGCCGATCTCATGGATCTCTGCAGCATATCTATGCTGCAGAGATCTCTATGAGAGATCAAAGTGTATATACTAGAAGTCCCCTAGGGGGGCTTCTAGTATATGTGTAAAAAAAAAAAAAAACGTGTTGTTAATAGTAAAAATCCCCCTCCCCTAATAAAAGTCTGAATCACCCCCCTTTCCCCAGGTTTTAAATAAAAGTAAACAAATAAATAAATAAACATGTTTGGTATCGCCGCGTGCGTAATCGCCCGAACTATTAATTAATCACATTCCTGATCTCGTACGGTAAACGGCGCCAGCGCAAAAAAATCCCAAAGTGCAAAATTGCGCATTTTTGGTCGCATCAAATCCAGAAAAAATGTAATAAAAAGCGATCAAAAAGTCGTATATGCGCAATCAAGGTACCGATAGAAAGATCACATCATGGCGCAAAAAATGACACCTCGCACAGCCCCATAGACCAAAGGATAAAAGCGCTATAAGCCTGGGAATGGAGCGATTTTAAGGAATGTATATTGGTTAACAACGGTTTGAATTTTTTACAGGCCATCAGATACAATATAAGTTATACATGTTACATATCGTTTTAATCGTAACGACTTGAGGAACATGCATAACAAGTCAGTTTTACCCCAGGGCGAATGGCGTAAAAACACATTTCCCCCAAATAAAAGAAATGCGTTTTTTTTTTCAATTTCACCACACTTTGAATTTTTTTCTGGTTTCGCAGTGTACTTTATGCAAAAATTCAGCCTGTAATTGCAAAGTACAATTAGTGACGCAAGAAATAAGGGGTCATGTGGGTTTCTAGGTGGAAAAATGCAAGTGCTATGACCTTTTAAACACAAGGAGGAAAAACCGAAAACGTAAAAACGAAAATGGGCCATGTCCTTAAAGGGTTAATTTATATTAAAAAAAAAAAAAAAGCTTAAGTTGGTTAAACAATGAATCAGAAGAATTAAACTATATTTAAAGGAAGACTCCATCTAAAGTCAGTCATCACTATACTAACGTATACTGGCCCAATTGGTAATAGGATGAGAGATATGCTTAAGATAGGCTGCGTGGAAATGCTGGTAGTTGTAGTTTTACAATAACTTATTGCAGGTCACTGTTATAAAGCATTCATCAGGCAAGTAAGAAAGCAGAGAGTTTTGTGTGCGACTTGTGGGCTCTCCATTTGATGTGAACTAACTACCTAGTATGGAATTAAAGAAAGTGACATGACCTCAGCCATCTAAATAAGTGCAGACAACCTTACACGTCGTGACCCAAGAAATGTGTCATCTGCGTCCGAGCTTTTATCAAATAAAGTGCTTTATTTTTGACAAATGTGTAACTACCACATTAGGAGGTCAGGAAAATGTCTAACATGATTCACATAAAGAACGCCACACGGATTAAAGCAGTCCTGTCATTCCCATACATACTGTAGCTGTATTACTGCAAGGTCACTAATAGGCAGCTTGTCATTTCTGATGTGGAACTACAAGTGACAACATTCCACTCTCAAAAGTGCTCAATTTATCTTAATGTCTAGATATTCATAGGATAAGAGGGTGGGGTGGTTTTGCATGGGTGCTTATACTTGCCAGGTAACAGCATTTTACTAATAACACTGTACTGATTTGTTACTGATATAAAAGACAACCCTTAATGCACTCACATTGCTCCTAAAGGCAGTAAATCTCCACAGACTGTGGCTTATAGGTCCACAGTGTTTGGGTACTATTATACATGCCGATGAAGGCTCGATCAATATTGTAAATGTATACCGGGAGCATAGACAGGTAAAAAATTTACTGTTTGGGCAATTGTCAGTGATGTAGTCTGGGCCTAATGGTGCGTTTACACAGACAGATTTATCTGACAAATTTTTTAAACCAAAGCTAGGAAAGGATTTAAAAAGAGGAGAAATCTCAGTCTTTCCTTTATGACCTGTTCCCCGTTTAGTCTGTTCCTGGCTTTGGCTTCAAAGATCTGTCAGATAAATCTGTCTGTGTAAACGCACCATAAAGAAACGATCAGCCGTTGATTGTTTCATTGGCTGATCGTTGTCTCTATAAATCAGCCGATTATCGCTCCTTGTAATAGGGCCCTTACACTCCTGCTACTACTACTGTTGTGTACAGGTCAGTGGTCAGTGTTCGCAGTAGTTCCGGAAGCTCCCATAAAAGAAAGTACTGCAGGGCATTGGATTGTACAAGTGTATATAATAAAAGTGACTATAAATGGCAAGATAATTTTATTCCCTATTCTCATTTCCATCTCTGCAATCTATGAGGCGCTTTGGAATCTTTTACTTCTCACATCTAAACCAAAGAAAAGCACCCCATCTGCATTATCTGATGGGATATGAATGGACTGTGCATGCACGGGTCTTCAAGGGTTTGTTAGAAGAGCTTGCTAATGTAAAGCAGTGATTTAAAATGACTGTTGGACACAAGTACAAAAACGAGTAGATTAATAATCTGTCTCCTTGGCTTTAGGACAAAGCTATTTCCATCACACAGTGCATCTAATAGAATTCATATGACGTAATTTATTACATAGCACCAAAATCAACATGGTGTGATTATTATCCGGGTGTGAAAAAAATGTCCACCCACCTGCCCTGCACAATAGACAGGGGCGTAACTACCACTATAGCAGCCATAGCGGCTGCTATGGGGCCCGCCGCATCAGGGGGCCCCATGGCCTGCTCCTGCAATACACTGGGCCCCCTGAACCGTCATCATTTGCAGCACCGGGTGGCCCTGCTGGTCTCCTGGGTTTTGCAAATGTCCCTTTAACTGCAAGCACTCCTGACCAGAGCTAGCAGTTATGTAGTTATGACTTCACTTGACCGTTTAGTGGTCAGTCGGGGGGGGGGGGGGCAATCAAAAGTTTGCTATGGGGCCCAGCCATTTCTAGTTACGCCCCTGACAATGGAGGCTGAAACACAAGACCTATAGGGGTTGTATCATTCAGGAATCTACAAGAATTTTATAAAACTGTCCTGATTGAGAGATACAGACTTACCAATGCCCTATGTGCCTGATTTGTTTTGACAACCAGTTACCCTTGGTTACCACCCTCTAAGTTGGAACAGGCGTGCTTAGTTCAACTGCAATCTCCAGGAAGTACTGTCAGCTGGTCTTCACTTAGCCTGCAAGCAAGGGGGGTTGTGGGAAAGTGTGTGCACTATTGCATGGCAACAGTAAGGTCACAGTTCAGAGGGACAACCAGGGAGCAATTAAATCCATGGGGGAGAAAAACAGTGCAGGGATGTAAGTTACTGTCCTAAAAACTATTTATTTACATATATACACAGGCTCTGCATACAAGACAGGGGCTAGTGAGAAGGTAATACCCGGTGAAACGTGTCCTTGTCTTGTCTGCAGAGCTTGTGTATATATGTAAATAAATAGTTTGCATAAGAATTGGTGAGGGACGGGAATACTTCTTTTAAGTGATGCCTGTCTATCCATGAGCACCACGTGTTGCGGAAGTGCTGACTATCCTGTCTACACCACTGTACTAAAAACAGCAAAAGTTTTTCGCCCCTTTCCTGATTTCTTGATCTTTTGGATGTTTGTCACACTTGAGTGTTTTAGATCACCAAATGTACCCCTTGCCGACCTGCCGCTAAGGTAGTTGAGAGGGATGACGCACCGCGACCCCGCTCTGAACCGCCACGCTCCCGGCTGCAATCAGAAGCCGTGGGCAGTGCCTGCTAATAAAGACAAATGCCATGTAAAGCAATCACCTGGTGGTCGAGAGCTCTCTATATAATGTACTACTATATCTGTACAGTTCTGCTACACTGGTAGTTGATTGACTTGACCAGGAAGTGAAGAAAACTGTCCTCTGTGCGAGTCCACTTTGTCTCCTGCTCCCTCTGCTCTTCACCTTAGGCTATCCCAAAGTATTCATTTCATTTTTTAACCATGCTGGTGGACATGCTGGTGTGTTTTGGATGATTTTTCTGCTTCATAACCAAAGAGCACTTCAGCTTGAGGTCATGAACAGGAGGCCTGACTCCTCAGGATGTGTTGGTAGACAGCAGAATTCATGGGTCCATTTATCACAGCAAGTCTGCCAGGTCCAAAAGCAGCAAACAGCCCCAGAGCACCACTCTACCACCACGTTTTACTGTTAATATGATGTTCTTTTTTTGAAATTCTGTGTTGCCTCTAGGCCAGATGTAAAGGCACTTAAACCTTCCAAAAAGTGTAACTTTATTCTCTTCAGTGCACATAATATTCTCCCAAAAGTTCTGTGACCCTTTACATACTTTTTGCTCAGCAGTGGTTTACGCCTTGAAAATCTGCCATGAAGGCCATTTTTGTTCAGTCCCTTTCTTATGGTCCCATTAACCATAACTGAGACAAGTGAGGCCTGCAGTCTTTTGCATGTTGTGCAGTGTTTTGTGGCCTTAGTCATCGCTGCGCCCTTGGGGTAACTGTGGACAGCCGGACACTCCTGGAGAAGGTTCACCACCTTTGTCAAATAGGTTCTATTTAATGGGGTATTTTCATTTTTAAAAAATCATTATTCTGGTATTAAACTTTATTATTATTTATAGTGTGTGGCATTCTGGTGGTTAGAAAGCTCACTCACCCACATAAAGATGCAGAAAAGCCTTAGGATGGCTTTCACTCTATCTCGCTCCTTTCTTTGTACCCCATCCCATTCAAGACACAGATCATGTATCCTCTGTCTCTGCTGTAAACCCGGTTTTAATCCCTAACCCACGGACCACTCCAGAGGACTGATGTCAGTGGTGTTACCGCTGCTAACCAGGCCCACTGCAGAGATGGAGAGCTGACCCACATTTCTGGTGGTAGGGGGGAACAGAGGAAGGAGAACCTACTGCCTGTTTTAGTCATAAGAGCAGCCAGGGCCATCTTAACAGCATTATGGGCCCGCCCCCCCCCCCAACCGCCGCCATCAAATCCCCCACATCTTTGCATATAGTGCCCCCCATAGTAGCCAATCCCCCCATATAGTGCCCCCCATAATAGCCAATCCCCCTATATAGTGCCCCCCATAGTAGCCAGTGCTCCCTTAGTAGTCAGCCCCCCCCCATAGTAGCCAGTGCCCCCCCATAGTAGCCAGTGCCCCCATAGTAGCCAGTGCCCCCCATAGTAGCCAGTGCCCCCCATAGTAGCCAGTGCCCCCTTAGTAGTCAGTGCCCCCTTAGTAGTCAGGCCCCCCCATAGTAGCCAGTGCCACCCATAGTAGCCAGTGCCCCCATAGTAGTCAGTGCCCCCCATAGTAGTCAGTGCCCCCCAAAACAACAAACCAGGTACTCACCCGTCCGCCGGCCCCAGCAACTCCTCTCCCGTCCGTGCGCACTCCAGTCATCCTCCGGGCACAGGCAGCGGGGTACAGAGACACTGCCTGTGCCGGAAGTGTCCTGCAGCCTGTATCATGAATGATAGAGGCTGCACAACACTCCGGGACACAGGCAGCATCTCTGTACCCCGCTGCCTGTGCCCGAAGGATGACGGGAGTGACGCGCTGACGGGAGAGGAGCTGCTGGGGCCGGCGGACGGGTGAGTAACTGGACAGCCCGCCCAGCCCGCCCCTTCTATCGCTGCTTAGCTGAGCCGATCAGAAGATCAGGAAAGTGCTGCTCATTGCACTTTCCTGGGCTTCTGATCGGCTCAGCTGAAAAGCGATAGAAGGGGCGGGCTGGGCGGGCGGAGGGGGTCGCTCAGGGCCGCTCACTATGCATATGCATAGTGATCGGCAATAGAGGGGGCGGGCGGGACGACTTCCTTGCGGTGCTCAGCACTGCTTGGGAGCCGTATTCGCTTTATAGGACGCACTTAGTTTTATAAGTGCGCCTTATAAAGCGAAAAATACAGATATGTCACAAAGGGCAGGGGCCCCCTAGGATGCAAGGGCCCCCGGGCAGCCGCCTACCATGCCCAATGGGTAAGACGTCCCTGAGAGCAGCCCTTGTTTTAAAGGTATAAAATAATGTTATACTTACCTGTCTACACTCCCCGTTGTCCCCCTGCCTGTTCCCTGCTCACAGTAGCCGCCACTGATACTTCTGAACCTATCTCTGCAGTGACAGGCTGAGACAGTGATTTTTAAAGTGTCACTGTTCTTTTAACTTTAAGAATCGAAATCAGCAGGGCATGTGATATAAAGCATGTCTGCAATTTATATTTTTTTTAGTTAGCATGCTGTAAAATAAAGCTATACCTGTCTGAAATCCAGGTCCAGTCTCCGGAAGGCAGCTTTTTAGTCTTGCACTGGTTGAAAAAAGAGACTAAATACACTAAGTCTGGCCAGTCACGGTGTCACGGCTCAATGTGTCTGTCAATCAAATGACTGCCTTCCTTTGTGAGCGCTGAGATGACCTGGGAGACACAGCAATTCCTGAATTTAGTCTCTTGGAAAAGAAAAAAAATAAACACAGGAAGTTCCATGTTTCCCATGATAACTAAAAAAAAATGATGTAAATTGTAAACTTGCTTTATTTCACATCTACTGTTGATTAAGATTTTAGAAAGTTAGAACATCAGTGACACTTCAAAATAGTCCATAATTTACAGAAACTTCTACTGGAGGAATAGAGCGGGCCAGTGGGAGAAGTGTCTAAAGAGTTGCAGGGGAGCCTTGAGTAACAAGTGTCATAGTTATTGGCAGCACATCTGTCTAAAATTGTGCATTTAAAGGAGAAGTCCGGCAGATTAAAAAGTACTAACCCACCTCTCCCTGTGTCTGCGGTCAGTGGTGGAACCAGCCGCGGGACACCCAAAGGGCTCTGGGATCTCCGGAGCTGACACATCAAGATCTGGCTGATGAACTGGCTGATCAGTCAGTCAGTGAATGGGGCGGGATGCCACTCCGGTCACCGATTGGCTGAGCGGCCAGTGCATCAGGCACGTCATCACAACTCGGGGAAAATGCCTTCCGGTTGGGGTTCCTATAACCAGTCCCGCCGCTCACCACGGGTAGAGGTAAGTTAGTAATCCACCTGACTTCGCCTTTAATTGCCACACAATGTATCAATAGTTTATTCGGCCTGGACGAACGATTATTTGTTCATTGTTAAAGCATTGCAAGTAAACGTAGAGGCACTGCTAGCAAGTGTAAAGGCAGGTTTACCAGTGTGGAATAAATAAAATTTCCTGCAAATATAAAGTCCAAGCAGGCATGCAATAAAAAACAGGGCCTGAAGGATATGGATTAGTGTATAAAGTTACCTGAGTTCTTACTTTTGCCAAAGGTGACCTCTACTACAGTCCTTAGGCTCTGGAGTTTCCCAGTTTCACCGGACAGATATTCAGATAATGCCCACTGGCTTAGCAACACGGATTTTGGCTGGGTCTCCATTGACATGTGGAACACAGCCCATATCTGCTCAGTCCCATGGGTTCCAAACTAGAAGAAGAAAGGCCTCTTCCTACATCCATGTCAGTTTTTACTGTAAGGAAATCCCAATTAGGAGGCTTTAAGAAACTATCAGTATTTCCTAATTCAGTATTTACTCTCAGGGAACCACCAGGAGTGCTTTCAGGCTTTTCCGATCATGAAAAAAAAATATTGTAGCGTCCATAATTCCAGACACTCCCATAGACTATCGGGGCATCTGTGATGGACTAGGACAAGTTCTATAATTTCCTAGGAAACAGTTTAAGCTCTGCACTACTGTCATGACACAGCCATGTCAGTTCAGTAGCAAAGAGCCTTAGCTGTTACTGAGTTCACTGCATCATAATGAATTATGATGCAGAGAGTTTCGATAATCCAGTCTGTTGCATACAGGCTACCTACAGACCATATATATGGAACGTGAGAATGGAGCCTAACAAGGCTGAAGTGGTCTGCAAATAGGATATCAATGTGTGTAGCCAAGGTAATGAAAACATTAAGAAATGTATGAAGATCATGGGCGGTGATTAAGGGCATCATGAGGCACTCCTAGAAGAAAGCAACTAAAACGCCATCATTCCTAGTTAGATTGGAGGCCAAATGAATGATATACTAATCCACAGTGCTGGCAACTGAGAAAGAGATATTTCTCTGAAATGTAGTAAGAAAATAGACATTAAAAGGACCTCCATAAAGGCACTGCCCTTGCCTTCAATGAAACAATGAATGCCACATAAGAAAAGTTTGTGGGAAGTTTTAAAAATTATCTCAAAATGAAGAAATAAGAAGCTCCACATCATCTGTAGAAGCCCGTCCTGGCAGAAACTCTGACCATCAAGCAGCAAGTGTGTAGTAGTAAGAGGTGTGGGCTTGCAAAGTTCATGCAAATATGGGAGGTGGACAACATGTCAGTTCACTCAGGGCTGGGTGACAAGCAAGGGTCATGAGAGGTAGCAGACAGAAGGATAGTCTAATGGCAAAAGGACAAGCAACTTCACATAGGGCTGGGCAATTAATCACATTACTTTGATTAATTTGAAAAGCAACTAACATAATTTAAATTTTTGCCAAAATCGCTAATTCAATTTTGGCTTCGCCTGCTGAGAGTATAAAAAGCCTTTCTGTAGGCGCGCAGTCCAGTGTAGTTAGGGTGGAGGGGAGGGAAGACTAGATAATTACAAAGTTTCTTAAAATCGCCTGTACTATTGATTTCTAAAAAAATTTTTAACAACGGTGACACTTTAAGTATCCAGGTCCAAAACTGATGGATACCGACACCAGTACTGGAGTGGGGGAGAGCATGTTATGTCTTTCTTCCCCCCCCTAACCAGCAATCTGCCAAAAAAACACCCCAGCCCAGAGTTCTCTGTTATGGTAGCTTCACACGTACCGACTCGCAGCATTAATAATGCTGCGAGTCGGTTAGGTCCTGGCAGATCACTTTCACTACATACCCACAGCGGTCTGAACGACCGCTGCGTGTATGTAATTCTGCCGGCCGCTTAACCCCTTCAGCTGCCGCCCGGCTCCCGCTCCGCATACATTACCTGTCCTCGCTGCACGGGGTCCTGGCGTACTGCTCTCCCGCCCAGCCAATCAGTGGCTGCGGCAGGGCAACACACTGATTGGCAGGGTGGGAGAGCAGTACGCGCAGCGAGGACAGGTAATGTATGCGGAGTGGGAGCAGGGCGGCAGCTGAAAGGGTTAATCGGCCGGCAGAATTACATCGTTCAGACCGCTGCGTGTATGTAGTGAAAGTGATCTGCCAGGACCTAGCCGACTCTCAGCGTTATTAACGCTGCGAGTCGGTATGTGTGAAGCTACCCTTAACCCCTTAGTGACCGCCGATACGGCTTTTTACGGCGGTCACTAATGGTCCTTATTCTGCTGCCATCAGCTTTTTACGGCGATGGCAGAGAATAAGGCTGCGGGGGCCGGGACGGCCCCCCCCCATCCCCCCGGCTACCAGAGGTAGCTGAGGGGTTGGGGCAGTGTGTGGGGTCCGTCCCGCCCCCCCTTACCGACGATCGCCGCTATTAACGTTATAGCGGCGGCCGTCGGTAAAGGAGATTACAGGTGCTGCAGCCGCCTTTCATCTCCCCCCGCCGTGAATCTACGGCGCGGGGAGATGAAATAAATGTCCCCCAGACCTCAGATCAGCCCCCCCTAGTAGGGCGATCACTAACCCCCCTCCCCCGGCGGCCATCATTTCCAAGATGGCCGCCGCCATCGCTGTGAACCGACTAATGTCTGTTCACAGCGATGGAAAAGTTAAAATGAATGAAAGCCCCATGCTCTCCGCCACCGGAGGTAGCGGAGAGCATGGGGCAGTCATCGGGGACCCCCCTGTTGGGTCCCGGTACAAGCGATCAGCGGTATATACTATATACCGCTGATCACTTGTGCCATGTGCTCCAGGCACTTTTTATCCCGTCACCATGAATGAATGGTGACAGGGGATAAAAAGTGATGTCCCCCCACCCCCCAAGTCGCCCCCCACCCCCCTGTCACCCCCGTCCCCCAGTCACCCCCCCTTCCCCATATACTCACCGGATCCACGGAGCTCCTTCCTCCTCGACGTCCTGGCTGGTTATGAAGTGCGCATGCGCTTCACAACCAGCCAACTCTGAAAATTTAAAGTGACAGAGACCAATTTGGTCTCTGTCACTGAACTATGATTACTGAGATAGAAAATATCACAGTAATCATAGTAATACAGTGAAAATGAATATGTAAAGTACAAAAAGTGACAAACATACAAAAAAATAAAACACACACTTTTTATTATAGTAATAATTGCAGTTTACTCCCAAATTACCCCTAACCCCTCCCCAGATTACCCGTAACCACCGCACGTTGCCCGTAACCACCGCACGTTGCCCGTAACCACCGCACGTTGCCCGTAACCACCGCACGTTGCCCGTAACCACCACAAATTGCCAGTGACCCCCTCCCGATTGCCCGTAACCACCCCAAATTACATGTACCCACCCCAGATTACCTATAAGCACTTCAGTTTATCAGTAACAATCCCAGATTGTCTGTAACCCTTCCAGGTTGCACATAACCCCCCAGGTTCCCCGTAATCATGCCAGATTACATGTAACCCCCCCAGATTGCACGTAACCACCGCGCTTTGCCTCTGACCACGCCACAATGCCTCTGACCACGCCACGATGCCTCTGACCACCGCACGTCGCCTCTGACCACCGCACGTCGCCTCTGACCACCGCACGTCGCCTGACCACACCACGGCGCCTCTGACCACCCCAAATCTCATTTTTTTTATTTTATTTTAGTAACTGCGCTATTCTAATAACCATTACTAGCTGCGGTTTTGCTCCTGTAAATTGGCGCTCCTTCCCTTCTGAGCCCTGCTGTGTGCCCATACAGTGGTTTATGCCCACATATGGGGTACCGTTGTACTCAGGAGAACCTGCGTTACAGATTTTGGGGTACGTTTTCTCTCCTGTTCCTCGTCAAATTGAGAAATTTCAAACTAAACCAACATATTATTGGAAAAATTCGAGTTTTTCATTTTTACTGGCCAATTTTGAATACTTTCCTCAAATACCTGTGGGGTCAAAATGCTCACCACACCCCAAAATAAATTCTTTGAGGGGTGCACTTTCTAAAATGGGGTGACTTATTGGGAGATTTTACTCTGCAAACGCACCTGGCGCTCAGAAACTTCTTCAGAAAAATCTGCACTGAAAATGCTAATTGGCGCTCCTTCCCTTCTGAGCCCGGCTGTGTGCCCATGCAGTGGTTTATGCCCACATATGAGGTACCTTTTCACTTAGGAGAACCTGCGTTACAAATTTTGGGGTACTTTTTTCCTCTTGTTCCTCATAAAATTGAGAAATGTCAAACTAAAAGAACATAATATTGGAGTTTTTCATTTTTACTGTCTACTTTTGAATACTTTCCTCTAATACCTGTGGGGTCAAAATGGTCACCACACACCAAGATGAATTCTTTGAGGGGTGTACTTTCCAAAATGGGGTGACTTATGGGGGGTTTTCTCTCTGCTGACACTACAGGGGCACTGCAAACGCACCTGGCGCTCAGAAACTTCTTCAGCAAAATTTGCATTGGAAAAGCTAATTGGCGCTCCCTGCTGTGTGCCCATACAGTGGTTTACGCCCACATATGGGGTACCGTTGTACTCAAGAGAACCTGCATTACAAATTTTGGGGTGCTTTTTGTCTCATATTCCTTTTGAAAATGAGAAACTTTAATCTAAACGTATATATTATTGGAAAATTAAAATTTTCAATTTTTTTACTGCCTAATTGTGAATACTTTCCTCCAGCCCCTGTAGGGTTAAAATGCTCATTATACCCCATAGATTAATTCTTTAAGGTGTGTAGTTTCCAAAATAAGGTCACTTATGGGGGTTTTCAGGATACCAGACTTCTAAATCCATTTAAAAAAAGAACTGGTGCCTAAAAAAATCAGTTTCACGAAAATGTGATAATTTGCTGATAAATTTCTAAGCCCCATAACACCCTAAAAAGGTAAAATATGTTTACCAAATTATGCCAGAATAAAGAAGACATATTGGTAATGTGACTTAGTAACTAATTTATGTGCTACGACTTTCTTTTTTTAGAAGCAGAGAATTTCAAAGTTCATAAAATGCAAATTTTTAAAATTTTTCATGATATTTTGATGTTTTTCACAAAAAACACACAAAATAGTGACCAAATTTTGCCACTAACATAAAGTGCCATATGTCACGAAAAAACAATCTCAGAATCGCTAGCATACGTTAAAGCATCACTGAGCTATAAGAGCATAAAGTGAGACAGGTCAGATTTTGAAAAATTAGCCTGGTCATTAAGGCCCAAGCTAGCTGCAGCACAAAGGGGTTAAAGTGTCACTGTCGTTAAAATTTTTATTGCAGAATCAATAGTCCAGGCGATTTTAAAAAACTTTGTAATTGGGTTTATTAGCCGAAAAATAGATTTTTATCATGAAAAAGCAGTTTGAGGGTATAAACCCACACACCGTATACACAGCGTATTTACTGCTGCGATACGCAGCGAATACGCAGCAAAAACGCAACAAATACGCAACAAAAACGCAGCAGATTAGATCTAAATAACTGAACTCAGCATTAAATCTTCACCATCAAACTGCTGCGTATTTGTTGCGTATTTGCTGCGTATACGGTGTGTGGGTTTGTACCCTGAAGCTCTCCCCCCTGTCTTTATGGTTTTCCTATGGAGAGAGAAAGTAAAGGCAGCAAAACAGGACATCAAAGAGTTAATTTACATTCACATGGCAGGCTCTCTCTTCTGACAGGCACCATGGAGCTATCTGACCACTAATTAGGGCTCTGAATAGCTCCCCCACTGAGCAATCCTTTGTTCTTGGCTCTCAGCTGCCCCTAATCTCCCTTCTTTCCCCTCCCCCCTCCCCTCTTCATAGACCAGAAAGGATCCGACTGATGAAAGAGATGAAAAAACAGTCCAGATTTCCTGATTCTGAGGAGTGGACAGCAGAAAGGAGAGGAGGGTGGCACCTGGGAAAAGGCTTTTTACATGCAGATAGTGGCAGATTTAGCTAATAAACCCAATTACAAAGTTTCTTAAAATCGCCTGGACTATTGATTTCTGCAAAAAAAACTTTAACAGGGAGCTCCAAACTCTGTTCCATAGCACATTGTCTATATTTACGTAGGAAATGTGTAAATGCCCCCTTACTTCCTGTCCATGTGATGACCTGTGACCTCTGCACGGCATATGTGCATCCTCCTTTCTCCTCAACCTCCTGTGTCCAGCATCCAAGATCGTCTGCCTCCCTCCCTGACGGTTTTTAAAAGCCATATTACACGGCACAATAGAAGGGTGGGTTCACACTACAGTACCTACAGTACCGTCGCTAGTACCACTCACGGCTGCCCGCCTTCTATGGCTACACCATTCTATGGGTGGGACGATTCAGCTATCCGCCGAAAAAATTTACATGTCAATTCTTTAGGCAGAATGCAGAATCCGCCCGTACATGGAATGGTGTCTATAGCACGAGAGGAGAGGCTTGCGGCCGTGAGCGGGTACTAGCGACGGAATCCGCTGGAATTTATCCGTGCGGATTCTGTAGTGTGAACCCACCCTAAGGGGGAAGCAAGAGCCGACCTTTCAGACCAGCTCTCACTAGCCCCTCACTCCCCATTCGCTGCCTCTGCTACTACACTTAAAGCTAACCTGCGGGGAACAGTGTAAGGGGCCGCAAGGATTGTCCTGGCTACCTATTAAGGTCAGTGATGGTCCGCCGCCGCTGCTCCTATTGCACTAAGCAACAAGCAGCAGTCCGCTGCACTGATGTTGCCTTTCAACATGTTGAAAGACCATGATCAGCCAACATTGTGCATGTTGGCTGATCACTGTCTTTTAACATGACCTATTGCATGAAACTATGGTAATTGGTCAAGTACAGCCAATAATCATTTGGTGTAATAAGGCCTTACGTAAGATTAATGGTCCTCTCTCTCATCTGTCTGTTAGATATGTCCATGCAGTCCTTGCCCTTAAACTGTACACATTACCTCTTCTTGGTCCCTTAGTCCCTAGCCGCCTCAGGACTGTCAGGGCCAGCGATTGGCTGAGCGGCCAGTCAGTTCAGAAACCTGCTCTGAAGCTACAGCGGTCGCTCAGGGAAGCAAGCAGAAGAGAGAAGAATACAGGGACCACAATCAGGGCCGGACTGGGACTGAAAATCAGCCCTGGCATATAAGAGCACACAGGCCCACTCGCCGTGCGGTGATAAGTTATGAGACGATGTTGTGAGTGCAGCACGGCTACATGTTGTACCATCACGGCCATGACTGGAATTACAGATAATAACACAGTAAATGGGGTCAGAAGCTTCTGTCTCTGTACTGTGTAGCTGAGCTGCAGTTACAGGTCGTCACCACTACACAGTGTACAGAGGCAGACTGCTTCCGGCCCCAGTCACCGTGCTGAGTATAACACCACCACCGCATACTGACTAATACCACCACATACTAACTAATACCACTGCATACTGACTAATGCCACCGCATACTGACTATTAAACACCGAGAGAAAAACAGGGGTATGCGATATCAAGGAACACTCCAGAGAAAAAATAGTTAAATAGTGCAAAAAATATTTATTAGAAATACATAGAAAATTAACATGTACTGACACAAAGGCGGGCAGAGGAATAACACATCCCTACACATTAAAAACATTTAAAATTCCCAAAGGAAAAACCACACATGGTGGGACCCACACGGTATGGGGTACCCCCAGGATAAAGCCACGGTCCTATGTTATAGCTCAACTGGCCCTCATAGGTAGAACACAATGCATATACACCCTAGTAATGAAGAAAGATAAGTACAAAAAATATATATATAAATGAGTGTATGTTACTGTGTATGTGTCAAATAAATGGTGATAGGAAAAAATATTCTAATGAACAATAAAAAGTGTCAAACGAAAATTAAAAACCATCCAAAGAACATCACCAAATGGAGAGGGAGAGGAGCAATCTGTGGCTACCCATGATGCCCCTACGCGTTACGTTCCACGAAGTTCCGGTACCTGGCACGGGGGACTGACAGGAGCGCTGTGGGCCGGTCCCGTGCTCATCCTGGCCCAGTGACTCCTTTTCCCTATGGTTGGGGAAAGGAGTCGCTGGGTCAGGAAGAGCATGGGACTGGCATTTGCCAGAAGTGCCCTATGTCCAGTCCGGCCCTGACCACAATCGTCAGCCATTGGCTGCGCATTGCTTTTACACGTAACGATGCGTGGTCAGCTATGGTTTTAGGTCAGGACCAAAAAACATGATCAGTCGATGATCGTTGTCATCAGCTAATCATTGTCTCTATTACACAGAGCGATAATCAACTGAATAGGCCTGATTCGGACGGTTATCACTCCATGTAATAGAGCCCTTAGTGTCCTGTAGTACTTGCAAGCAAAAAATAATGTTAATTTAAAATCTAGAATCGCCTAAATTAGAAGAAATATATAAATATATTTTTAGGCCATATGGCTCAACTGTAGCTTCACAAATGACTCTAACAATAAAACCTTATTGGTGTCGAACTGGTGGCAGGAAGGAGTCTCTTTATATACACTCACCGGCCACTTTATTAGATACACCATGCTAGTAACGGGTGGTCTTCTGCTGCTGTAGCCCATCTGCCTCAAAGTTGGACGTACTGTGCGTTCAGAGATGCTCTTCTGCCTACCTTGGTTGTAACGGTTGGCTATTTCAGTCACTGTTGCCTTTCTATCAGCTCGAACCAGTCTGCCCATTCTCCTCTGACCTCTGGCATCAACAAGGCATTTCCGCCCACAGAACTGCCGCTCACTGGATGTTTTTTCTTTTTCGGACCATTCTCTGTAAACCCTAGAGATGGTTGTGCGTGAAAATCCCAGTAGATCAGCAGTTTCTGAAATACTGAGACCAGCCCTTCTGGCACCAACAACCATGCCACGTTCAAAGGCACTCAAATCACCTTTCTTCCCCATACTGATGCTCGGTTTGAACTGCAGGAGATTGTCTTGACCATGTCTACATGCCTAAATGCACTGAGTTGCCGTCATGTAATTGGCTGATTAGAAATTAAGTGGTAACGTGCAGTTGGACAGGTGTACCTAATAAAGTGGCCGGTGAGTGTAGGTGCAGCAAATCAAGTATTGATGGGGAAATGCAAACAGGTGTGAGCTGGCCTTTTAAAGAAGCTCTCCATACCCCCACCTGCTGCAGGCTGGCACATACGTATACTCCAGGATCACTAGAAATGAGAGTGCTTTCCTAGAAATGTATTAAAGGCGTAGTTCAGCCAAAATTCTTTTCTTTCAAATCAACTTGTGACCCATTTAAAGGGTTAGTGATGTGTGAAGCATATAACAATACCTGCAAGGTGTTTGCAATCCTGAATTCTTTGCATTCTGTGCCTGTGTCCAGCCATCACCTGCAGGTCACAGGGTCAATGAAGTCAGTGCTGTGTAGCCGACAGTATAATTTATGGCCACTCTATAAAACATGCCGCCCCTTTATGACCACTCTATAAAACATAAACTTATTTGGCCTCATGGCAGAAATCGCCTTGTCCCTATGTAATAACATAATGTACCTATAATACTGCCCTCCTATACACAAGGATACAACTACTATAATACTGCTCCCTATGTACACAAATATCACTGGTACGATAATGCCTGTGTGAATAAGCCCAGACACTAGCCTGAGACACAGGGGGGGGATTTATCAAAGGGTGTAAAATTTAGACTGGTGCAAACTGCCCACAGCCACCAATCACAGCTCAGCTTTCCTTTCAGCACTGCCTAAAGCTTTGCACCAGTCTAAATTTGACACCCTTTGATAAATCTCCCCCACAGTGTCCTGCACTTTTAGCATCTGGACCCAGTGAGGCAGTGGCAGGATCTGGGAAGCATGAGGAGACCTCCTAGGTGTTGGGGGACCACCACATGTCATCTGATGTGGCTGCTCCGCTACTCGCTTGCTCTCTGTAACCGGAAAAATACAGGTAAAGGAGGTCTATAAACCGGTGACACTGATAACCCTACTGCTGTGTGGCAACAGGAGAGTTCACCTCGCACACACCCGTTGCCCCCGGAGTCTTCACTGAGGGGGTTCCCAGTGTACCATCAGCCATGCCAGCCCTGCCATCCTTTCTCAATGATTCCCTTTTCTATGAACTGTTGAGGTTTCCTAATTGCCGCACCAGATTATTAAGAATTCGGTCCCCATGGCAACAGACTGACGTATAATGACAGCGACGCCTTGCATGACGTCACACGAAAGCCGGAAGTGCTAGTTTGGCTGCGCACGTGACTCGCCGAGATGGACCGTGAGTGTCTGCTGTTGACGGTTATGTATATGGTGCGGTGTAAAGCCGGGCAGAGGCGCTGCTCTCACCTGGTGGGCATGCTGGAGTGTATGAAAGCTTGGTTCTATACAGAATATCATGCAACATAGGACTGCCATGTAACTGCCATGATTTAGTTGTCGTCATGCTGAGGCTTGTAGTCGTGCCGCCTCATTAAATAGCTGTGGTTTAGATGGCAGTCATTATGGAGGACATGGCTCTCTGTGTAGACACCACAATAACATGTAGCTATAAAGAGAAGGGGGCAAGAAGCCACAGTTCCTTCTGGGAGTTGTAGTACTCCAGTGCATCGCAAGTGAAGAGTGCATACATGCTTATAAAGGAGATAATAATACAACTGCTGTGTTCCCACTGTGCAGGTCAGGCTGGGAGCTGTAGTTCTGTAACCACTCTCACCATGTTACAGTATATGGAGGAACCCTGGGGCTCAGCCGTATCAGGGAGCTGAGCTGGGATTGGCGGCTGTGGGCAGTGTACACCTGTCTGACAGATGTGGGCAATAATGTATCCAATGTTCCTCAGTTGTGCTTGGTACATAAGTGTGTGTGGTGTATGTCACAGCTTTCTGTCGGCATCCTGCCAAGATCCTAGGGACTTTGGGGCTGAATTGGGGTAACATTACAAAGCAGACCATACTCTGGACACAGGCATAGAATGCAAGGAGGTCAGGACTGCAAACACTACAGGTATTGTTATATGCATCAGACATCACTACACTATGATCACTACCCCTCTATATGGAGCACAAGGTGTAATGGTAGTATGACCATGAATAATATCACCCTTCTGCAGCGTCATCAGCTGCTCAGCTGCGATTGGCTGAGCACAGTTATGCTCAGCCAATCACGGCTGAGCATCTGCTGGCGCTGCAGAAGGCGGCCGGCACTTGGGACGGTCGGAGTGGTTCAGCCATCCGTCCGAAGATGATGTCCTGGCACAAGATGGTGGACATGCGCGACACGGATCAGGTATGTATAATGCACCACACTTCCGGGTACACGTGCGGGGGTGGGGGGACACGGGAAGGGGGCGATTCACAGACATAACATACATTACAAAGTTGTATAACTTTGTAATGTGTGTTATTCTGTGAATAATTGTTTACCGACGCACTACCCCTTTAATGATGATGAGAGCGGGGAAGAGGCATGGGGAGGTTGTGCAAGCCTAATGCACAGACATTCTAGGCCACGCCAGTTTGATACAGGGCTGCAAATGTAAACGTTTTTTTCATGACAATAACTGCATTACCTGCCCCTGGGGGGGGGGGGGGCAGATTGTGGGTACAGAGTCTCTTTAAGATGTCCTTTGTAATATAGAGAAGGCGGAGGAGAAGCCATAAGTAGTGTAGCAGTAACCTCTGTCCTCAACGTGGTGTTTTCTCTCTGGGAAAAGATTGTGTTTTTCTTCAGTGTGCTATGGCTGCAGCAGGATGTGTGTGTGCATGCGCGCACACGCAGTATGGCTGCAGCAGGCTGTGTGTATTCCCCCCAGGATCGTGTAGGACATTAGAAATAAGGTGCCAAGCCAGTTCTACTTTAGTGTTT
The DNA here is from genome assembly GCF_027789765.1 of Dendropsophus ebraccatus. Taxonomy (NCBI): domain Eukaryota; kingdom Metazoa; phylum Chordata; class Amphibia; order Anura; family Hylidae; genus Dendropsophus; species Dendropsophus ebraccatus. Next base: position 88,075,516 of record NC_091457.1, read on the forward strand.
GTTCACACGTACAGAATCCGCAGCAGGTTTGATGCTGTGTTCAGTTAGTTACATTGATATCTGCACCATCAACTTCACAGCCCTGGTTTCCAGGGAGCAGAACGTTAGTCATCCCAGCCAACGCCTTCATTCCCTGTTTTCTGCTTAGTTCAGATAACTGTTTACTGCGGCAGCTGCTGAGGCAAGATGTCTAAATTTCTCTTAAAGCAACTCCGTTTGGCAGGTGATGCAGTTATTGTCCTAAAAAACTAATTTTAAACTTGCAGTCCCATGCCCAAAGGGAGTATCTGTGTCCTAACTTTGCACCACCCCTCCGTCCCTCTTCCCCACCCTCTTCATCATTAGGAATGCCACTGGAACATTTTCTCCATGCTGAACATTGCACAGGTAGCCTAACGATCCAGCCCATGTGCGGGGCTGACACAGGTGGGGAATAGAAGGCAATCTGCCTGGAGCATTACCAATAATGAAGAGGGTGGGGAGGAGGGACAGAGAGGTTGTGCCAGCCTTATGCATACACAATCTAGGCCACCCCCATTGGGCACAGCGGTGCAAGCTTAACCCCTTAAGGTCAAAGACAATTTTCGTTTTTGCGCTTTTGCTTTTTCCACTTTGTTTAACCCCTTAGCGACCCATGACGTATCTGATACGTCATGGTGCCGCTCGGGGTGTTCAGAGCGGGGTCCCGCCGGGACCGCGCTCTGAACGGCGCTGATCCCGGCTGACACGTGCAGCCGGGCAGTGCCTCTATTAGCCTCTATTAGCCTAATTAAGCCTCTAAGTGCAGCTGTCAAACCTGACAGCTGCACTTAGAGGCACTGCGCCGCACGTCCCTGGTGTCTAGTGGGACGGATCTCCCCCCCGCGATGCGATCGCGGGGGGGAGATCTGTTCTTCTGCCCGTGCCGGGCCTCAGCGTCGGAATGACGCTGATCCCGGCTCGGCAATAGATTGCTATGGCCTGCAGCAGGCCATAGTAATCTATGACCGATCTAATCGATCTTTGCTGTGTATATACACAGCATTGATCTCTATGAGAGATCAGTGCTGTCTATATACAAGTCCCCCAGGGGGACTTCTAGTTACAGTAAAAAAAAAAGTAAAAAAGTGTTTTTATTAATAAAAAATCCCCTCCCCTAATAAAAGTCCAAATCACCCCCCTTTTCCCATTTTATAAATATAAATAAATAAATAAATAAACATATTTAGTATCGCCGCGCGCGTAATCGCCCGAACTATTAATTAATCACATTCCTGATCTCGCACGGTAAACTGCATCAGCGCAAAAAAATTCCAAAGTGCAAAATTGCGCATTTTTGGTCGCATCAAATCCAGAAAAAATGTAATAAAAAACGATCAAAAAGTCGTATATGCGCAATCAAGGTACCGATAGAAAGAACACATCATGGCGCAAAAACTGACTCCTCACACAGCCCCATAGACCAAAGGATAAAAGCGCTATAAGCCTGGGAATGGAGCGATTTTAAGGAACGTATATTTGTTAACAATGGTTTGAATTTTTTACAGGCCATCCGATACAATATAAGTTATACATGTTATATATCATAGTAATCGTAACGACTTGAGGAACATGCATAACAAGTCAGTTTTACCATAGGACGGACGGCGTAAATGCAAAACTCCCCGAAATCAAAACAAATTCGTTTTTTTTTTTTTCAATTTGACAGCGCAAATGATTTTTTTCCGGTTTCGCAGCATATGTTATGGAAAAATAATGCCTGTCATTGCAAAGTACAATTGGTTTCGCAAAAAATAAGCGCTCATATACGTCTCTAGGTGAAAAAATGCAAGCGCTATGGACTTTTAAACTTAAAATGGAATAAGCAAAAGCGCAAAAACGAAAATAGGCTTTGACCTTAAGGGGTTAAAGTCCATAGCACTTGCATTTTTTCACCAAGAGACCTAAATGAGCCATATTTTTTGCGCCACCAATTGTACTTTGCAATGACAGACATTATTTTTTCATAAAATATGCTGCGAAACTGGAAAAAAATTATTTGCGCTGTCAAATTGAAAAAAAGGAATTTATTTTCATTTCAGGGAGTTTCGTGTTTATGCCATTCACCCTATGGTAAAACTGGCATGTTATCTATGTTCCTCACATGAGTATGATTACAACAATATGTAACTTACATAACATTTATAATATTTGGCGGCTTTTAAAAAATTTAAACCTTTAAAAAAAAACGAAATGTGTTTAAAATTGCTCTATTCCCATTGTTATAGCTAGAGATGAGCGAACCTGGTTCGGGTCGATCCGAACCCAAACGTTCGGTATTTGATTAGCTGGGGCTGCTGAACTTGGATAAAGCTCCAAGGTTGTCTGGAAAACATGGATACAGCCAATGACTATATCCATGTTTTCCACATAGCCTTAGGGCTTTATCCAAGTTCAGCAGCCACTGCTAATCAAATGCAGAAAGTTCTGGTTTGGATCCACTCGAGCTTGCTCGAGGTTCGCTCAACTCTAGTTATAATGCTTTTATTTTTTGGTCTATGAGGCAGTGTGAGGTGTCATTTTTTGCGCCATGATCTGTACTTTATCGGTATCTTGTTTTCGTATATGCGATTTGATCACTTTTTATAAAAAAAATTTCTGGATTTGATGCAACCAAAAATGCGCATTTTTGCACTGTGGAATTTTTTGGCGCTAACGCCGTTTACTGTGCGAGATCAGAAATGTGATCATTTAATAGTTTAGGTGATTACGCACACGGCAATAGCAAACATGTTTGTTTATATTTATAAAATGGGGGGAAAAGGGGTTGAATTGGACTTTTATTAGGGGAGGGGATTTTTTATTAATAAAGTTTTTACTTTTTTTTTTTTACTTTAACTAGAAGTCCCCATGGGATCTCTTAGAGATCAATGCTGTGTATATACAGTACACAGCAATGATCCATGAGATCAGTGATATATTGCTCTGGCCTGCTGCAGACCAGAGCAATATATTGCCGAGCCGGGATCAGCTTCATTGCGACACAGAGGCCCGGCCAGAAGAACGGAATCCATCCCACTAGACACCAGGGAAGTGCGGAGCAGAGCATCTAAATGCAGCTGTCAGGTTTGACAGCTGCATTTAGATGTTTAATTAGCCGGCGTGGCAACGGGACCCGTGCCGGCTAATAGAGGTGCTCCTCGGCTGCAGATAACAGCCGGGAGCAGCGCCGTTCAGAGCGAGGACCCAGCGGGACCCCTCTCTGAATTCCCCCCACGTCACCATGACGTACCACATACGTCATGGGACGCTAAGGGGTTATAAGTTGTTTTTTTAGGACAATACCTGCATCACCTGCCAAAGGGACCCTAGGACAGATCTTGGATTAAAAGCAGCTATCCGAAGGTACAAGTGGTTGGGGGGGGGGGGGGGTGTCAGATTGTGGGTACAGAGTCACTTGAATTTTGTTGCTGTTTTCACTATTTTCCTGTGTCCCTGAAGATGCACAAGCAAGTCTTCCCATTTTAAAGAAAAATGACATGTAGAAATTGGTGCTTTCTCTTTGCTGTACAGCTAAATACAGGCTAATGTTTTCGGTTATCAGGCATTTCAAATGAATGTTGTTTAGAAATGAACATTGAGTAGAGACAATGGAAATAACTGTACCGTATTCTTCTTCCTTCCAGATATTATCTACAAGAAGTTACCTCAAAAAGAGGCCAGCGAGTTGGGGCTAAAGGTAATATGTCAGACTTATTATCTAATACCTTGATTCATGTTGTGAAATAAAACGAAGGCCAAATTTCATATAATTAAATATTTATAGAGAGAGAGAGCAAGAGAATGTTTGTTTTTTTTATAATGTGTGTTAATAAAATATTCCTAGAATGCAGCAATGACAATTAATCCTCATAGATTCAAAGCACTAAGAAATCGGAAGCGTTCGTCAATGCCTTTCTCAAGCGCAGCATACCCTCCTTTAAGACCTCAAACGCAGAGGAGTTCCTAAGCAGGAAGGCAGTGGTGCTGGAATTTTACCAAAAGAAGAGGAAACGGAAGTCACACAAGGCAAAAGGCTTCACAGCAAAGGAGCGCAGGGAGCTGAAACTGTTCAAGATTAACCCAGATCAACAAAGGTGGAATATCTGTGTGTTGTGTCTTGTGTCTGGATGATGCCATCACAATGCCCAATAACTGCCATCTGCTGCCTTCCTCCCGTACAGGTATCACATGTACCTCCCACTGCATGAACTCTGGAAGCAGTATATCAGAGACCTATGTCATGGACTACGGCCAGACATGTAAGTATAAATCGCAAACGATTGTTTTTGGTTTTTTTTGTCTCTTTTAAATCTAGACCAATGAGCCTGTTTTTATCCGATCAGTTGTTTTGTTCAGACTTTTTTTTTTTTTTTTTTGTGTGTTGCTAGTATGGCGGCTATGGCTTCCAAATAATTTGTCACCCAGCTTTCACCGACTCCTCAATAGCCAGCCTGTCTACTATGTAGTAATTCATTTCTAATTCAGGACTGGTCCCTGTTGTGGCCTGTGTGTTTCCATATTATGATTGTGATTATTACTGTTGCTGTTTTAGGCAACCCCAGATGATCCAAAACAAGATCCTGAAGGCAGATTTGCATGGAGCAATGCTCACAGGTGAGAGCATGGTCCCATCATCAATGTCCTAACCTAATCATGTCAGGGACAGGATTCGGGACTGCACACCTGTCAGTAGGATGGGTTCTCTTGTAGCAACTGGTTCTTCCACCGACAGTCATGTATAAATAGTAGTGATGAATGAGCATGCTCGTCTGAGCTTGGTACTCGATCGAGTATTAGGCTACTCAATGGTACTCGTTACTCGGACGAGTATCTCGCGATGCTCGAGGAAATCTCGATCAGTTTGCTGTAAGTTTGCGCTCTTTTTCGCAGCCAATAAACACGCAGGAGACTCTTTCTTACATCCTGCGATCACGTGGGACCCATACATGTTGATAGCAGCGATTGGTTGGCCCGATCAGATGACCCTGCCATATAAAAAGCGCAGCCGGTAGTGCTCGCTTCAGACGCATGCTGTGAGAGATTAGAGACAGAGCTGCTGCTGGTCAAGGAGAGTGTCAGTGTAGGATTTAGCGTTCCAGTAGGCAGGGAATACTAGCAATACAAACAGCCCTTTTAAGGGCTTCAAATAGTTTTTTAATAGTATTACTACAGACTGCTGGCTGGGACTTGCAGTGCTGCTACCACGATTTTAGCAGCACACTGTGATGATCGGTTTGTGGCAGAAAGGGGACATTAGGTATTGCATGCAGACTTCTAAGAAGTGCTTAGTACTCTTTTGTGGCTGGTGGTCCTGGTGTACTGCACTGTATAGCTGGGATTTGTGTATAGGTCTAGCCACTACCAGATTGTATAGCACAGCCCCCCCAAAACTAGTGGGTACTACATTGTATTGCGGGGATTTGACCTGTGTCTGTCTGTCTGCTGGCATAAAATCATAAAACTAAAGAGGAAAAAGGAAAACAAATCAGACCCTGCTCAAACTAAAGAAACAAATAACAATTCTAGTTGTCGGGCAGCACGTAATTTAGTACGGCAGGACCTCAAGTGATGATCCCTTTGCATGAGACAATTGCCAGATCCTCAAGGAATTAAAACCAGGATGCCAGAGCCACATCACTACAGTCAAAGTCAAATTGAAAATCAAGTAGAAACAAAGAACAAAAAAAAAAGGCAGAGCGCCTCATAGAGTAGTACCTCAGGATAGAAATAATGATCTAACACATGTAAAAAATCATTGCTCACCTTTTGGGGTTGTGGAAACAGAGCCACAACACCCAGCAGCACATGTAATGGTGTCCAACACACCTCCCAGGGATAGGGGTAGCAGCAGTCTTCACAACAGGTCTAAACCGGGCTCCTTATGCAAGGACCCGTGGAGTCAGGTAAAACCAAATGGTGCCAAAAATGACAAAAAATGACCTGGAGATTGCGCTCACCACCAAACAACGTAGTAGAAACCGATGTTCACATAAAACACGATTTATTCAGTCCAACAATAACGCGTTTCAGGGCTATAGCGCCCCTTCGTCAGATTCAGGACAAACATAGTATGCTCATGACACAGACCATACTTAAATACAGCAAGGAATCACAATGATTAGGCTAAAGGAGGGGCGGTCCATTTCCTCCTCCCGGGTAGTTAACCCTATACACATCAGTGCAAAATTTACATAGTGAAGGTGACATATAATGTGTGTTATTCTGTGAATAATTTTTTATCGCCGGACAACCCCTTTAAGGCCCAAATAGGCTTAGTCTTGAAGGGGTTAACTGGCACACATGTTGACTACTGCTGTGCCTGCCCTTGCCTCCACTACTGCTGGGCCTTAACTGGCATCCATGTTGACTACTGCTGGGCCTTAACTGGCACACATGTTGGCTACTGCTGGGCCTGCCCTTGCCTCCATGTTGGCCACTGCTGCACCTGCCCTTGCCTCCATGTTGGCCACTGCTGCACCTGCCCTTGGGTTTGTTTGTTTTTTTTTATTTGTATAGCGCGCACAGATTCCGCAGCGCTTCATCTATCTGTATGTTTTTGGGTGTGGGAGGAAACCGGAGTACCCGGAGGAAACCCATGCAAACACGGAGAGAACATACAAATTCTTTGCAGATGTTGCCTTTAATGGGATTTGAACCCAGCACTGCAAGGCTACAGTGCTAAACACTGAGCCACCATGCTGCCCTTGCCTCCATGTTGGCTACTGCTGATCCTGCTTGACCTCCGTGTTGGTTACTGTTGCTCCTGCCTGGCCTCCATGTTGGCTACTGCTGCTCCCGGGAGTTCTCTGTGTGCTCAATGCCATGCAGGGTCTGGCCTAATTTTAGGGAGGCTCACTTGCTTCCTCACTTTTAATGGTTCTCTGTGTGCTCACTGCCATGCTAGGTCTGGTAGTGGAAGGCTGACTGGTTACCGCTTCTACCTTGTTCACTCTGTCCTCACCGCCATGCTGTGTCAGGCTAAATTTTTGGCTGGTTCATGATATGCTACCACTGTTTTATTGGTTCCCTGTGTTCTCACTGCCATGCTGTGTCAGGCTGAGTTTTTGGGTGGTCCATATGCCTACCTCTGTTTTAATCAGGCTGTTGCACAGAATTGTGCATAATGGTGCCATTAGGCAGCCTCAGAGGCATGCATACATATGCTGCCCCTGCTGTTTCCTGTCCATTTCCGTTGTTTCCATCAATTTCTGAGGTTGACAGGTTTTCACATGACCTTCCCTCTACCAAACTTGAGTCTCCTGCAAAAATGCTTGAGTCTCCCATTGACTTCGATGGGGTTCGTTACTCGAAACGAGCACTCTAGTATCGGGAGATATTCGTCTTGAGTAACGAGCACCCGAGCATTTTAGTACTCGCTCATCACTAATAAATAGATAAGCCATGGCACACCAATTTCAGATGCAAGTAAGAAAGCTTATTTACAGTGTAAGTAGACAAATGTGGACCAGATCGAACTTCTTTTCCTCGACTTAGAGACCAAAGTATCTGAGGAAGTTCCTGGTTAGGACCGAAACGTCATAACTCATATTGGTCTCATGCTTTGTACCTATTGACTTATCCTGGCTGGAGTAAAGTCTACATTTGTTTACTACATACACAGACCAGAAACAGAGTAAACACAAAATAGGTGCACCCACAAATTATCAAAAAAGTATATACATTTAAAAAAAAACCATAAAGAGTGAAATGTACAAAGAAGCAGACATGATTAGCTTACTTCCATACCAGAGAGCTACTATTATACTGTTCCAGGGTCCAAACGAGAAAGTTAATAATTTCCCAATAAATTACTGTTGAAAGTTAATGCAAATCCTAATTTTCCTTCAATAAAGTGCAAATACCTAGAACCAATGATTCATATAATGAAATTTGAAGACATCACAAAAAAATCCTATATATACCAACAAATTGCTAGTGCCCAATGTAAACCAACTATATTAGAATACACACAAATATTAATCACCAATATTATCTTTTATAACCAAAATAATATCCCCAAAGAACAAAGGGAATAAATTAGGTAGCAAAAAACAAAACATCATAAAATATCAGGTGTAGCCTATGGGGTCCTGGGTGATATTTTTATTATGTGATATTCTATGATGTTTTGAGTGAAGCGAGACTGCGCGGAGACAAGCGGCAAAATCAGCGACTAGTTATTCCTTAGCGTGCCCATAAGGGTTGCATGTAAGGAGGTGCAAGATAGTATTTCCTGGTTATGAGACCAGGAATCGCTGTGTTGGCACCAGCCTGAAGACCATATGTTTTGAAAATGCCGCCCCACGTCAGACTGCCAGGCCTAATGCCAAAGAAGCTGCACCTGGCATTATATGGTCAGAGGTGAGTCACTACTGCTGCCATTGATTGGCTGAGTGGGCAGTTCCTACAGGACAACGTTACAAGGACTAAGGCCTCATTCACATGATCCGGAGGAGGATTGCAGCACGGTTACCTTAGCAGTGCGGCCCCCCCCGCCACCCAGCAGCAGAGATGACAGGAGCGCATTGTAATTGGGTGATTGTCCATGCTGTGATCCGCGCTAGGACATTTTTATCATGGTGGGGGTTGCGGCACGGATTGTGTGAATGGCTGCATTTACTTTAATGATTACTTGCGGTGGTGGTGAGTGCTGGGGGGGGGGCTGCCAGGGTTATTGCTAGATCGTCCGGGCAGCCCATAGAGGATAGCAGCAGTCTCCTGCTGCCGCCGCTCCGTTCCTGTGTCGTTTGTTTTTCAACATGCTTGAAAGACATATGACGCAACAATCGGCCAACATGAACGATGCCAGCTGATCGTTGCCTTCTATTCCACGGGGCAGTTATCGGCCTTAAAAGGGTACTCCGGCGCTGATTAAAAAAATAAATAAATAAATCATAAACACAGTTTTTACATTTACCATCCCTCCTGAGTCTGTCTCTGTTTGAATTTCCCGCTGTTTGCAGGTCTGTAAAACTGCTAGATGGCTTACATCTTGTTCAGCCAATCAGAGCTGAGCAACCTAAGTCATCTGACAAAGGGAGGCTGGTTTAACAGGACTTGGACCGGTCTCCCTCTTGATAATGTCGTTGTCACAAAATGGCTGCCACAGAGCAGCCTGTGGTCAACAGTCATTAAGTAAGAATGAGTTTACTTCACTTCCTGGTGGGGGATTGAGGGGGGAAAAGACTGGGAAGGGGGACAGATAGGTGATTGAAGCATATTACACAGTTTTATAACTTTGTAATGTGTTTCAATTACTGGGAAAAAGCTTTTTGCTAGAGTACCCCTTTAAGGCTGTGTTCACAACATGACATTTATTTTTCTGTTCCGCAGTTGCTGTAAAAGAGCAGCTTTTTTGTCATGATTCCATTACATTCGTAGCATTAAGGCATTATTTTACCATGATTGTGCGATTTGTGTCAAAAATGCATCATTAACCCTTAGACGACCCAGGGCGTATAGTTACGCCATGGAAGTCTGTCCCCAGACGACCTAGGGCGTAACTATACGTCCTGGGTGTTTCTCCGGCTATGAAGCATGCTCCGGAGCTGAGCGTGCTTTATAGCAGGTGGGGGCCGGCTGCAGTCAGCAGCCGGGACCTCACCGGTAATGACACGCTGCAGCGATTGCGCTGCCGCGTGTCTAACTCCTTAAACGCGACCGTGGCATTTAAGTGTAAGTGACAGGGAGAGTCCCCTGTCACTTCCCGATCGGGACCCCCAGGGGTCCCGATCGTTAAAACGGACCGCGGGAGGTCTCTCACCTTCCTCTGTGCGGTCCGATCGGCGATCTGCTGCACTAAGCCTGCACAGGCAGGCTCAATGAGCAGATCGCCGATAACACTGATCAATGCTATGCCTATAGCATAGCAATGATCAGTGTGTGTAATCACACTAGTGTATGTAAAAGTCCCCCAAAGGGACTTCAAATGTGTAAAAAAAAAATTAAATTCACTAACACACTACCCCAAAACCCCTCCCCCAATAATTGTAATCACCCCCCTTTCCCATTATATAAATAAAACATATAAAAATAAATAAACAAATAAACATATAATATACTGTAGCGTGCGTAATTGTCCAATCTATTAAAATATAACAAGCGTCATTGAACGGTAAATGGCGTACACGAAAAGAGGGAAAAAAGTGCGCGGATTACCGTTTTAATGTTACATTATATATTTAAAAAAAATGAATAAAAAGTGATCAAAACGTCTGATCTTCACAAATATGGTAATAATAACTAGAGATCATGCCGGAACAAATGACGCCCCATAGATGAAAAAATAAAACAGCTATAAGCGTCACAATAGGGCTATTTTATTTATAATTAATTGCCAAAAAAAGGATTTCATTTAAAAAATATATATAACATTAGAGAATCTGTGTAAACCTGCATATGGTTGTGTTCGGACTGACCTATAGAATAATGGTATCATGTCGCTTTTACCATATAGTGCATTACGTAGAAACAGGAACCCCCCAAACGTTACCATATTGCATTCTTTTTTACGATTTCACCTATTTATATCTTTATAAATAATATATTTGGGGTTCCATCATACATGTTATGGTAAAATGAAAGACTCCATTACACAGTACAACTATTCCTGTAAAAAACAAGCCATTACATGGCTTGCAGATAGAAATCTGAAAGTGCTAGAGCTCTTAGAAGGGGAGGAGGGAAAAACAAAAGCGCAAAGAACAAAATTTGCACGGTCCACTGGGTCATTTTGGGCCTGGGCCTGAAAGGGTTAAAGCAAAGTAAACTCCATGTGTGAACACAGCCTAACAGCAGCAGGTATGTCAGTGGTGAGCAATACATTGTCAGAAGAAGGGGGTTTCATAATGGAACTGTTGTCACTTGTTTTAGGAAATGGTTACTTCATATTCTAGGTTACCAGCGCTACTGTTGACTGTAATGTGGAACAACATTCATAGATATTATGAATCATTCTGAGGAAGTTTGTATGCAACCTATGGTTTATTGAAAATGCATCAGTATGGGTAAGGTATGTAGATGGCAGGAACTACTAAGGCAGTCCTTCAGCTTTATAAAGAATATACTATCATTCCAGCATTATCTTTAGATGAGACATGGAGACTTTCACTTAGGTCATCTTGCTGCCAATCTATCCATACAGCGCCCAGCAACTTCCATGCGTGGGCTCAATTCAGATTATTAGGACCCATGCACAAAACTTACTGGGCACCATATTGGTATACGGAAGGACCCAGCATTCTAAGAACAGTGAAGATATTGCAATCATAGGTCATTATACAGTATACATAGTCTTCACACTAATGGTTTTGCAGATAATTGTTTTACATTCATGTTTTAGTTTTATTCATGCTTTTCTCCTTTTCTTTATGCTAAAGGGCTTCTGCCCAACATGTCCCTTTTATATAAGACCTTTCCTAGGCTTACCTTCACCAGCCCAGCAGACTGTACCCTATCATGTGTTATACTGTTTGATGGTAGTTTAGCACTACATTTAGCATTATGTATGGTAGGGAGTTGCATAGCTGTAGTTTGCTTTTGGCCCACACTTTATTTTGTTTTTTGTTTGTTTTTTCTGTCCACAGTACACAAGTCAAAATGTCCATCATATGTGGGACTTACAGGAATCCTCTTACAAGAATCAAAGCACGTTTTTAAAATAATTACTAAAGAGGATAAATTGAAAGGTAAGAATAATATAGTGAAAAAATCACAAGAGTCTATTAGATGCTCAACCCCAAAGCCATAGACGGGAAGCTTCATCTCTGATCAGAGCTGTGTAACTTATACGTGGACCCACCTTAGTATGGAACATGCTTGCTATTGTCAATTATTTTTTTTTCTGTATGTATCGTGAAGAACTTCTGCGCAATGTTGACACCCCCCCCCCCTTAACTAAGCATGCCTAAAATGTTGTTGTCTATAGTTGTATGCCCTCTTCCCCCGCCCCCCCCCCCCCCCCCCCCCCCCGCCCCCAATTTAAAGCAACTCTGTACCCACAATCTGTCAGATACCGTCAGATAGCACGTTTTCTCCATGCTGAACATTTGCACAGGTGTATTAACGATCCAGCCCATGTGCCGGGCTAAACAGGTGGGGAATAGGAGGCAATCTGCCTGGAGCATTCCTAATGACGAAGAGGGCGGGGAGGAGAGACAGAGAGGTTGTGCCAGCCTAATGCATAATCAATCTAGGCCACTCCCGTAGGGCACGGGGCTGACAGTTTAAAAGTTGTTTTTTTTAGAACAACAACTGCATCACCTGCCAAACTGACCGCAGGACTTGGATTAAAAGCAGCTATCCGAAGGTACAAGTGGTTTCGGGGGGGCTGATTGTGGGTAGAGTCACTTTAATGGGATTTTACACTTATGTCATAGAAATCCTTTGGAAGCTAAAATAGATGTGTACACTGGAACCCCCACATTCCACTGAAATCTTAAAAACGAGGAAATAAGAAATGATACATTTTGGAAAGTTGCAGAATTTTTAAATGGGTGATGGTGAAGCTTTATTTACATAGAAAAGGAAAACCCCTTTTAATGGCAAATTCTAATTAAGCACAATGTTTTAAAGGGATTATCCACCTAAGAGCTAAGAGCTTGGTGTTACCAAGTTCCCCTAAGTGAGCCATCTCCTGTATTTCTAGCTGCTGCCATTCCTGGGTTACAAGTTTTTTGTTTTTGTTTTTTTCAAAAAGCTGATCTATATTCAAGATGGCACTAGCCAGGAAACTACATTTCCCATCATGCATCTCCCTGATTGGTCTGTTTGCGCTCTTGTCTCCTTGGCTTTCTTTCCTGCCCACTGCTGTCATTACTATTGCACAATAAATACAGGACTGTTTTTGCATCAATTACCCTAGTATTCCATACTAGCTGATGGTGTAGCAGAGGTGACATGTACATGCTGTAGTTGAGCTTATGCACGCATGGTCTAGCTATGTGCTGCATAATGGGCATCTTTTTGCTGTGGGGGTGTAGTGTTGGTTTAGATCTCTGCTTTCTGACTGTGAATGAAAACAACATTCTAGTTCCATCCTGACTAAGAACATCCATAGTACTTACAATATACAGAGCTGTGATCCAAAGACAGGTGTATATTCCTGCATTCACTGACAGCAAGCAGAGAAGCATATTACAGAAACCTAGGCTCAGGGACACATATAAGTCTATCGAAGCAGAACAGGTGCATGGAGATGATGCAGATAATGGGGGAGATTTATCAAACATGGTATAAAGTGAAACTGGCTCAGTTGCCCCTAGCAACCAATCAGATTCCACCTTTCATTTTCCAAACAGTCTGTGAGGAATGAAAGGAGGAATCTGATGTCCTGGGGGTCAGGTTACCAAGTTAAAGGGCTAGTGCGGCGGCCCTTTAATAGACAGCTTATACAGCCCCCCAGAGAGAAGGTCACATGTCTTGTGTCTACAAAGGGAAGGGGGTAAGAGGGAGCAGTGTGATGTCAGCGTGGAGATAGAGGAGATGAATATAGACACCCAGAGCAGGTAAATATGAGGGGGAAAAAAACATGAAAAGGGTGCAAGATAGGTTATACATGTATATTAGAAATAGGGTGGTATTGGGAAGGGGGATTGTTTATAATATTATTTTTTGTTACCCGGATAACCCCTTTAAGTAGTGGAAATTAGTGTAACATTGAGTTAGACTTATACAGTCAAGTATCCCCCAATATCATAGGAGCATTTTGAGGTCTCAACTCCAGCATCCAAAGAGCTGTGTGTGTGTTTGCTTGTTTGCTTGCCAGCTTTCTACTGCCCCCTCCCATCTTTCAGTGTTAAAGATAGCAACTAGAGATGAATCACTCATCTAAACGAAATTTTCATTTGATCTGTGCTCTGCTCATCAAGCCGCCGGCCTTTCAGCGCTGTTCCACTCACTGCACTTCTACCACGGGTGTTGGGGAGAAGTGGCATCCAAGGCCAGCGGCTTGATGAGCGGAACGCAGATCAAATGAAGAGCTTTTCTAATAGCAACTAAGGGCGTCAAGACTTTGTCAAGACTTATCTGACAGATTATTGAAGCCAGAGACAGGAACAGACTATAGAGAACAGGTCATAAAGGAAAGACTGAGATTTCTCCTCTTTTTAAATCCATTCCTGGCTTTGGCTCCAATAATCGGTCAGAAAAATCTCTCACATAGCTGTGGTTTGGACAGAAAGATGACACTAAGTATTTGGCAGTGGAGACACACATGGGCTGTGTACAAGTGTAAGAAGAAACAACACACACAAAGCAAACACTCTTCACATTCACCATGTATTACAAGAGGGACATGGCTGCATAAGAAGAATCTGAATCTGGAGCTTGCGACAAACTGAATATCAAGGTGTCTGAAGACTGTAAACTTAAAGAGGAAGTCCCGAGAAAATTAAAAACAGCAGGCAGGCAGGGGTGTGCAAGAAAATAACAAACAAGTAAACTCACCCTTCCCTGTGCCTCCATTGCACCACTCCCGTTAAAGCAGCCGACTGTCCTCTTCAGCTGGAAACCACTTATTTCACAAACCGTCTCTCCTAGCTGCAACATTATGGCCCAGTTGAGTGTTTACCCACTCATCAGTCAGTGGCTGAGCCGGGCAGTCATTTAGTCGGGTATGTGACGTTGCAGCTAGGAGAGCTACGGGGGGCACAAGGAGGGGTGAGTTTACTAGCACCCCCTCTGCCTGCCTGCATTTTTAAACTTTTGTGGAACTTCTCCTTTAAGTGCAAGATTTTCTACTCAAGGTAACAACCAACTTGTAAAAATCAAAAGTGTCCACAGCCCTTAAATTGAATGATCATCATAGGAGAGCGTAACTCCCACTGCACAGTAACCATGTACTCTAGTACAAGCCTGTATTACTGCCAGCATTTCTTGTGCCTTCCACTATAACATCTGACTGTTCACTTTATTACTAAGAGCTTCTTTCTCTCAGATGCTGAAAATTGATATTCATCCATTAAATAATCCAAGTTTTATCTGTGGCCCAAGTAAAAGGCTATAATAATGTTACCTTGAAGAAAACCATAACCGAGACATTTCTCACCATGATCACAGCAATATCGCCAAAGACACTTTAACTGGGGTCTCATTTCCCACATCTTAATTTACGGGAGTCTCGCTTATTCTTTTTCTTTTTATTATTCTTCCTGACAGTTGTTCCCAAGTTGAACTGCGTCTTCAGCTTGGAAATTGACGGATTTATCTCATACATCTACGGGAGCAAGCTTCAGATGAGAGCCAGTGAGCGATCAGCCAAGAAATTTAAAGCGAAAGGAAGCATAGACTTGTAACTGTGTCATAAAAACAAGATTGAGTACCTTTTGATATATTTCAGACTTTTTTGTTTCAGATTTTGTTTTTGGGTTTTTTTATTTAATTTTTTTTTTATATATTTTTGGTTATTTTGCATTTTTATTTTCAGTGTTTTTTCCTTGGATTTTTGTTTTTCATGGAAATATGTGGAAAGCCTCAGATAAAAATCACTAAGTCGTATGAGAGCATTATCGTATATATTGTGGCTTTTGGACGCGATTCAAGGGCTGCTGGAATTGAGTAATGATGGAACTCTCATATAACTAATAACTCCCACGAAAGTAAAACATTTTTATTTCCTGAAGATGACACATAATATCCTGTACCATTAAACTGCTGCCTTACTTTACGATGTCCTAAAATGTTTGGAATGTACGAATTTTCAGTGTTCTAATAAGATGGCAAAGAGTGAAAATTTAAAGGGCTGAAACTCTGCTGCCTCTTCTAATGAGAGGAACAAGGAGGGGGGGTGGATCCGAGGAAGCAATTAACGATGGGGTAGATTTAGTGCCGCACAACAGAAATTGAACATTAAATGGAAAATATCGGAAAGTTTTTATTTTTATTGGGCTTCTACTGTGATAGCAAATTGTGTTATTCTTTGTGTAAATGTTTGTTAGAAAAATAAATAAATTACAGGTCATAAATATTTATTTAATGAACAAAAGTTTTGGATTTTATGAAAAAATTCTAAACTTTATTAATCTGTAATGTACTATTATGGCAACTGTAACAATAGTTATTGCTAATGGGAGATGTAGCAGAAGATTGTTCCTTTTTTAGCAGAAGGGGCAGGGTTTATTCTAAATTGATGTAATGCATTTATGCATTTTTCTGTTTTTTTTTGTTTTGTTTGTTTTTTTAATGCAAGAAGTTAGAAACATACAAGATTGTCAGCAGAAAAAGACCACTGGGTCCTTCTAGTTTGCCCTTTTTTTAGTATTTCCTTTCTTATTATCTTAGGATAGATATGTTTATCCCAAGCAGGTTTAAATTCTGTTATTTTAGGTTTACCAACCACATCTGCTGGAAGTTTGTTACAAGTATCTACTGCTCTTTCTCATTTTGCTTCTGATGTTCCCCCCCCCAACTAACCTCTCACTGTGTCATGATTCAGATTGTTTGCTTTAAGGGGTTGGCCAGGCTTGGAAAAACATGGTTGCTTTCTTCCAGAGTCCAATAAAATAGAAACGCGCCACTTTATAGCCCCAGGCTCTATGTGTGTATTATAGGGTAATCAATGTACAATAAAAGACACAAAAAGCAACTTGCAAAAAAGGTTTTTCCTCTTTGTATTATTAGTATAAATTGCATACAGTTTCCAACTTTTCCAACTTGTACATTTCCTCTATGGGCAGTATTTTGTGGCTAGAAATACTGGGCACAGAACAGCTATGTTCTTTTTTTTTTTTTTTTTTCTCCAATGGTTGTCATTTTGGCATTAAAACTGCTGTAATTTGCATAAACAGACAATGTTTTGGCACCAAAATGTTGGCCATCCATAAGAAACTGGCCACAAAATGGCCAAAATGTACATTGTGGAAACATAGCCAAATGGTGCCTTTTCTGCAAGAATCTGCAGCAGTAAATAATTTGTGCTTTACTATTTTACCAATAAGTTCAATAGAACTCTATAGTTCATTAAAACTGAAGTGTTTTTTTTTAAGCAGTAAAAACTAAATTTTGCAGTTCAGAGTCTTTACTTGCCTTGTACTGGAAATTAGTGGTGGCAGCAGTTCCAATGCTCACACCCATACCATTTCTTATTTTGTGTAAATATGATAGCAGTTGGGATACTCTTTTATAGAGTGGGTTCACACTACGGAATCCGCACATATAAGTAACGGCAGATTCCATCGCTCGTATCCGCTCGCAGTGGCATGCAGATCCACCCATTCCATAGACACCATTCCATGGCCGGGCCGATTCCGCCGAAAGAATTGACACGTGAGTTTTTTCGGCGAAATGCAGAATCCACCCGGCCATAGAATGATGTCTATGGCACGGGGAGATATGTGTGCCGCCGTGAACGGGTGCAAGCCATGGAATGCCGGATTTCATGCTGTGAGTTTGCAGCGAAATTCGCTCTGGATACATTCCCTGTCATTTTTATTGAGAAGACGGCGGCCCCCTTAACCCCTGGCGCCCAGAGCATACATTATCTGCTCCACGTTGCAGCTGCATCTGAGGCTCCTGGCTCCCGTAGGTCCCGCTCAGCAAATCTGTGCACAGCCCCGCTCCAGTCACTGAGTGGCTGGGCAGAACCTCTGGGAGGCTCAAATGCAGCTGCAGCATGGGGCAGGTAATGTGTGCTTATCCCGACGCACAACAGAGCTCCTTGACCCGTCTGGCTGTCATATTCTCCGCAATTTCGGGTACGTCATGACCTGCCATCCACGTCACAGGCTGGTGAAATCCCGCCTCCCAGCAGGGCATCTGTCAGCCAGGTCATGACGGCAGCCGGCGGGGTCCAGCGGGTCGCAGGTGAATATAACTGATTTTTTTTTTTTTTTTTTTTTTTTTTTTATTTCTCCCTTACCCCCTGTCCTTAATGTTTTTGTTTTTTTCAGTTCCCCGCTGGAGCTGTGAGGCTGCTTTGGTAGAGCTAGACAGAGGTGAATTGGTAGCCTTACTAGTTGTCACTTAGCTCTCCTTCCAAAAGAATTTCTGCCATCGTGCAATAACATACATACATCTATATAAATTTATACTTTTGTGTGTAATATATTTATATAGGAAAGTGTATATAGGTCTGCTACACCCTACCAATAGATGTAACTAAATCCAACTTCGAGTGCACTACTGGCTCAGCGCTCAGGGACTAAAGTAATTGTGTTAGTAAGTAAGCTCTCAAGAAGTAGGTTCATAAATTGGGAAATAAGACTATGTAGATATTTGTAAACGAATAGGTTATATCACCTATATGAGATTTCATATGCAACTAGGTACGTAAAATTTAATATACAGCTCAATATACAGCAAAATAGTTAATAAAAGGAATGGCATTAAGTACCTATAATAAAACAATGTCTTATAGCAATATACTGTATTATAACAATATTATTAATATTATTTACAAGCCCTGAAGAGTATACAATATATATATATATATATATATATATTATATACACTTACGATCTTGATGTTTTGGCTGCCGGTGCAAAGGGCCCAGCACGGTTAGTTAATTGTGGCTTTATAGGAATTAATGTTTTTATATTGTATGAATATATACAGATTTTATGAACTATAAGACATTGTTTTATTATAGGTTCTTAATGCTGTTCCTTTTATGAACTATTTTACTGTATATAAAATTTTACATATTATGTACTAGGTTGCATATGAAATCTCATATATCTGCATAGTCTTACTTCCCGATTTATAAACCTACTTCTTGAGAGCCTACTTACTAACACAATATATTTATATGTTATAGAAATGTAACATACAGTACTGTAATGCAGTCATTTATAGGGGCAGGTCTGGGTATTGCAGCTATCCTATCTACTCTATCTATGCCTATGTTATACAGCAAACTGAGTCCATTTAATCAAGGGCACACAGAATCCTCTGTACGTACACTCAATGTGGCTGAAAAGTCTTAGGCTATGTTCACACTACGTATGAGACTGGCTGTTCCGTGACCCGGCCAGATGATCGTCCTGGCCACAGTGTACTGATGCGGGCGCATCAGTGCGCGCCCACATCAGAACCTCCCACAGCACACAATGAAGCAAGCGGCCAGAGCCGCTCGCTTCATTGTGTCAACTGACAGGGTTTCCTACGGCTGCAATTCATTGAATTGCGGCCGCAGAAAACTGACATGTCAGTTATTTGTAGCTCTGCACGTGATCCCGGCCAGAGCTTATGCGATGTGTATACGCTCCGGCCGGGATCCCATAGAAATGTAGGCAATGTTCCACACTGCATAAAGTGTGTACTTGTACGTAGTGTGAACATAGCCTTAGTCTGAAAATGGCATGTGATGAGGAAAATATTGTATGCCTTGAGTTGAAATTATAGGTACAATGCAGGGCTACAGAGTCCCTCTTTCCTGAGAACTTATGATTGACAGTCGTCTGTACTCCAGTGGTGTCACTTTTATGGCATGCCTAGGTTGTGTATTAGTAAGAGGTCCCTTCCATTACGCCTATAAGAGATACTTAGGTGAAGTAAAAATGCATAGGACATTTATAGCAGATTCCAACAGGTGGTGTTACCATTGGTTTGAAAGTCTGTGTAAACCTATTCTCTTTTCCATCATTATTTAAGGGTTTTTTTTCCCTCAGGGTTAGAACAAAACAACTTTTTTCCTTAAACAGTACCGCCCTTGTCCTCAGTTTGTTCGTGGTATTGCACCTTGGTTTAATTGCAGTGAATGGAGTACCACACACATCTTTAGTGACGCTTGTGATGCTGTTTTTAAGAAAGCGAGCATGTTTTTGGTGTTCTGGACAATCACCTTAAAGTACCCCAGCACACAAAAGGGACAAAGAAGCCCTGGAACCATCTATAGGACCAGTTTAAGGAAAGCTGCCATCTTAAAATAGCATTTTCAAGGCTCCTCTTATTTTTTTATTTTTAGAGGGGATATCCAAGATAGTTACTAATTTAGTTCCTTTCTTGCAAAAACAGCACCACACCTGTCCTCAGGTTGTGTGTGGTATTGCACTTTAGTTCCATTCACTTTAATGAAACTGCTGCAAATCCCCACCCAAACTGAAGAGTGGTACTGTTGCTGTAAAATAAAGCAGCCATGTTTTTATAAGCTTGGATAATCCCTTTAAAGTGCCAGTAAGAACATAGATGAATTCTAGTTAGATGTTGGGTTATCAAAGGGATACTGCTGACAACTGAAATTTGTCATCTTAAATATACATCTGAGGTAGATAACCTATTGCAGAACCTCAACAAATGCAGTGCTGTAGCTCTTGGTCATGAGTTTTATATGTAGGGTTATAAGTTTGTGCCCTGCGTGTGTTACATGCATTCAAAGTCAAGTAATGCCCCCCCCCCCCCCATACACCAAAGAGCTATTTTTCAAATTGAATTTAAAAATTTTTCCTGAAAAACGGCACAGCAGATCACGAAACTAAAGATACTGTTCATTATACAGCAATACCCTATTTTTCAAATGGTATTAAAAAAAAAACTGCTAGACTCTTTAAGCAAGTTTAGGTGTGTCTGAAAACCTCTATCCTTCCTGGTTATATTTCCTTGTGTATTTATAAATTACTTTATTACCGTACAAAGTTGCATTACAGGGTGCAGAAAATTGACCTTTACACTGTCAATCTGCAGGTTCTCGTGATGGCAAATACCTTTGTGTCAAAAAGGACCAAAGTACTTTAGGAGAGATAACTTTATTGGATACACACCCCCAAAAAAATAAATAAATTGTGTGTATATATAAATATAGAGAGACTTCCTCCAGCAAGTTTACAGGTTCCGTAGCATTCCACTGCTGTCATTATTGTATGCTGCCACTAGAGGACAGCAAAGTTGCAAATCTATGTGTAAGCCTATGCTTGTCCTGAAATCTCACTAGAAATCTGTATTCCAGTTGTAGCAAGATTTATTTGGTGTTCTTATAGATTTATGAGTAGTATCAACATGCTAAAGGACTCTGAACATTGATGAGAACCATCTTCTTCACATCTAGACGATAGCATTCTTATTGTTTTTTCAATTCTAAGGATCAGGGGAGAAAACTGAAAGCAAAATCTTCTAAACTTCCTTGTGCCTTTGTATCAGTCTTCACTGCAATCTTGCCATTTTATTTATGAATCAGGACACAGATAAAAGCTTATGTTGGGCAGGTAAGTGCTGCGGTATTGCAGGGTAAGGCAGATAACTAAATAAAATATATATTAAAATAATTTTACTCTGTAGGCCATAGAATAGCTGCTTGATATTTGTATTACTAACAATAATCTGCTAAGCTGAGATGAATCACCGCTGTGATTAAGGCTACCCAGTAGCCAAAATGCATCTAGAAAACTAACAGGAATGCACCATGTTTGTCTTTTTTATATGATAGATTACTATAGAATAAAGATATGTTTTTTAATTGGATTCAAACGCTGGAATACTTTTTTCTTTGGATGTTCGTTTTCCTGGTTTGTCCCCGGTTGAAGTTCCTTGCACATCCAATTGGACTACAAAAAATTTGGTACAGTGACCAAATTTATTCTCTGGAGGCATTATTATGGTCGCAGTGGATACAGACTCTTGATTTTGTTAATAAATGTGGCTAGAGTGCATGGGAACCCATGTCTTCAATTGTTTCTCTGGTGTAATACAGTCTGTGTTTTGTGACATCATCTTGGAATGAGCACTGTACCATGGAACTGTTGTGGTGAACATACTATTGAGACATACCTTGCAAGACAGTGATTTCTTCAGTAATTTCATATTCTGTTTTTTACTACAAACATTATAATTAGACTTTCCGAATAAAATTGGGTCAATTGGAAAATCAGAGAATTAGAGATGAGCGAACCGGGTTCGGGTCGATCCGAACCCTAACGTTCTGTATTTGATTAGCGGTGGCTGCTGAACTTGGATAAAGCTCTAAGGTTATCTGGAAAACATGGATACAGCCAATGACTATATCCATGTTTTCCACATAGCCTTAGGGCTTTATCCAAGTTCAGCAGCCACCGCTAATCAAATGCCGAATGTTCGGGTTCGGATGGACTCGAGCATGCTCAAGGTTCGCTCATCTCTACAGAGAATAGGATCTTGTCTCTAAAACCAGTGGGCGGTAACTGCCCTAGACCCTAAAATGAAAATATATATAGTGTTTTCAGCTATCAGCCATTATAAGCCTTTGAACAGTTTTAAAGACATTCATATTACAGACATATGAAGTAGACCCATGCTCTTCTACTAAAAGCATAGATCAAATAATGTTTCTTTGTTTACTGGCCCTTTAAATAACTGGTCTGCTGATGTACTAGGTCCATATTCTGATTTTCCCAATTAGTACACTAAGCATGTCAGACTAGAGCAGGGGGTCTCTACAAGGCCTAGCATTAGAAAAACATGGCCACTTTCTGCAGAGACAACACGGCTCGTCTCCAATTTGGTTGAGAGTTTGCGTGAGGGGTAGTGTTGCGTTTAAAAATTGACTAAATAACACACATTACAAAGGTATACAACTTTGTAATATGTGTTATGTAAGTGGATGGCCCCCTTCCCTGTGTCCCCCCACCCCCGGAAGTGTGGTGCAGTATACTCACCAGATTACTGTCGACCCCGGCCGCCATCTTGGGTCGAACAACGTCATCTTCGGGAGGCTGGCCGGACTGCTCCAGTCGTCCCTCTGCCGCGTCATCAGCTGCTCAGCCGCGATTGGCTGTGCAGTTATGCTACATAACTTTGTAATGTGTGTTATTGGTGAATAATTTTTAAACGCAGCACTACCCCTTTAATTGCAAACCACCCCTGAACCGAAGACAAGAGCCATATTGTCTCTGGAATTAAGTGGCCATGGTTTTCTAACACTAGATAACCCCTTTAAATGACCTTCCTGCTGTGTCATGCGGCCTACAGACCAGCAGGTGACGGGTGTCTTCACCCCGCCGATCAGTTACTGATAAGCTATCCTGTTGATAGCTCATCAGTACATTTCGCCTGGAAAATCCCTTTACATATCCACTAAAGGTGCTGGGCCACCTTTTTTCTGGTTCATGTTGAACACCAGAACACACATTTTTCCCAGCTGTTATGTAAGTGGTTGCCTTTGGCGGCAATTAGTCTTAAGACATATCTGTAATATATCAATTACCTCAAATGGCTCAGACTTTACAAGTAGGAAACATTTACAAAAAAAAGTGCAGGGTGTCAACTGGGATATCAAGTAACATCCATCTAAATGTTATCAGCAGAATTCAGATGTTGTCTATGGTAGCCTATATTTAGCAAATGGGAAGACACTGAGATGTTCCCCAAAAGAAGAATCTGATCACAGGAGAGGATGATACAACTATTTGCAAGGGTTGTCTAAGGTGGGGGACAATCCTTACAAATGGCCACTGTCATTTCACACAACTTCCCTGATAGACTGTATGATTTCTGTATTATTTTAACATTACACCATTTTCCAAAAGTGACTCCATACTGCAAGAAGAAAGCCTGGAAATCTTTGCCACTAGGTGTCTCACTCCCCTTATGTTTCTACTACTGTCCCTTCTGCATGTAATCTCCACCTCCCTCTCCTTTTAGTCTACTTATCATTATTATGATCAGAAGAAGTTAAGTGTAACCCTTTCCATGCTATGGGGCTGATTCTTTCCTTTGCGCTTACATAGCAGCTTACAAACCCAGTGCATCAATAACTCCTACTCCAAGTTACAGCTTGTGCAGTCTAGTGCACTTTCATCAGCACTATGTCATGACATAGCAGGGAGAAGTAAGTGTTGTCCTTTGACTGTCCAGAAAAGTAAGGGAAAGGAAGTCCCTGAGTGAGAACTACTGGCAAACAACCCAACTCTAATCCTACTCCCTAAAATGGAGAAAATGAGGAATAACTACACTATGAAAGGGGTTTTAGGGGTGAAATAGCAGCAGTAAAATCACCATGTCACTAATGGTTAAAGTGTACCTTTCGTGTTGTGTGCTGCTGGTTAGACAATTCTACTTTACACCAGTTTGATAAATCTCCCCCCAAGTCTTTATGGAATGAACACGTAATATAACCATAATGCCCGTGACCCCCATTGGATCCAGTGGAAGTCTCCATGCATTATGGTCTCAGTGCCTGTTCCTAAGCATGGAGACCTGAACTTTCAGATGAATAGAGGAACTTGCCGATGATCCCGCAGTGCGGCATCATGACAGGTACATTTTTATCTAAACAAAACCATGCAGGTTTTTAAAAATCTTTTGAAACAACAGACACACTTTAAAGTGTGACTGTCCTTATAACTTTCAAAATCTAAATCAACAGTAGATGTGATATAAAGCAAGTTTGCAATTCATTCATAATTTTTTTTTTATTTATCATGGAGAACACAGCACTTTTTTTTTTTCTCAAAAAACAGGAAGTCCTGTGTATCCCAGGCCATCCGAGCGCTCACAGGGAGAAGCCAATCGTGATTGATGGACATGTTGAGCTGTGACTCTCTGTACTGGCCAGAATTTCTGTGTTAAGTCTGTTTTTTACAACCAGCACAGTCAGAAGATCTGCTTACTGGAGACTGGACCTGGATTTCTGCTGAGTTCAGCTTTGTTTTACAGCATGATAACAACAAAAAAAAGACAGTATATTACAAACTGTTGATTTAGATTTTAAAAGTTATAATGACAGTGACACTTTAAGGTGTCTTCCGGGATGAGGCCTGACTTGATTAGTATGCTAATGATGTACAAAGTAAGGAGTCTGGATGCAATAATGTGATTTAAAGTGTAAATATGAGCCATATTGTTAATTAAAATGTAAATGATCTGCTAATCGCTGACCTGAATTAGGTAGCTAAGAGACTGAATCAGTAAGGCCCCCTGTCCCCTGTGCCAGAATAGTTTCACTAATCTTAGATATTAATATGTTTAGTAACAGCTTTTTCAAGTCCCTAGTGTGAAGTTCCTGAAAAGCCATAATCTCTTCCATTCTGTAGAAAATTTCTATGAATTACACATGATTCACACCTTTTAGTTGTTTTCTTCCCCCATGCTTTGAGCAACATCACATTCTGTGGCTTCATGCTTTAGTCAAGGTTTATCCCATCCTCTTTGGTGACGTGACGTAAATAAGAATATGTGCCCAGTGACTGGTACCTTCCTGTTCTCTGTTTCATCATCTTTTATCATTTTTGTTACGAGTTGAAGGATCATTATCCACATGTAAAAACAACTTGATCCATACTGTGATATAAAACAGCATTTAGCCCAACTAGGGTGAGATGTGGTGGCACCTAAGGGAGCTAACCAGGTTGGGATGAAGTAGTATCTAGGTGATGTTAGAGCATTTATATCTGAATTAATTAAATAAAGAACAGGGTGGATCCAGACACAGATGGTTGTCAGGAGTGGATAAGCTGGAGTTTCCCTTACTCTGCTATTGGTTAAAGGAGTTATCCACCTAAGAGCTAAAAAATGAAATGCTAGCTGGTCTTACTCACCAAGTGCCTCTGAGTATTTTGAGCTATCTTCTCTCTTTCTAGCTGCTGCCATTCCTGAGTTAAAAGTTTTTCTAAAAGGCAATCTATATCCAACATGGCGCAGAGCAGGAAACTACATTTCCCATCATGCATTTCCCTGATTGGTTCTTTTGTGTACTCGCCCCTTAGCTTTCTTTCCTGCCCCCTGTTGTCATTACTATTGCACAGTAAACACAGGACTGTTTTTTTTTTTTACTTATTTTGCATCACCCCAATATGTATTTCATACCAGCTGATAATGTAGCAGAGCAGACGCGCCCAAAATGTAGCTATGTGATGCATAACAGGCATCTGTTTACCGGGGGTTGGGGGTGTAGTGTAGGTTTAGATCTCTGTTTGCTGACTGTGAATGAAAACATTCCAGTTCCATGCAGACTCCAAGAACATCCATAACACTTACAATATACAGGGCTGTGACACAAGGACAGGTACATAGACCTGTATTCACTGACAGCAAGCAGAGATAGAACTATAACTTTTCATGTTAGAGACCTAGGATCAGGGACACATTTAATGGTGCGTTTACACAGGCAGATTTATCTAACAGATTTTGGAAGCCAAAACCAGGAATGGATTTGAAAAAAGGAGAAATCTCAGTCTTTATTTATGACCTGTTCCCTGTTTATGGTCTGTTCCTGGCTTTGGCTTAAAAAATCTGTCAGATAAATCTGCCTGTGTAAACGCACCATAATGCTGGGTTTACACGGGACGATAATTGGCCCGATCGCACGATTAACGATGTCGGAGTAACGTTTTTTTTTTCATAACGATCAGCGTTTAGACGGTACGATATATTGTACGGACAAATTGTTTTGCGATCGTTTTAAGATCGCGCGCCTGCAGCCCGGCCCGCCCGCAGCCTGGCCCTCCAGCTCATCCGCAGCCCGGCCCCCCCGCTCATCCGCAGCCCGGCCCCCCGCTCATCCGCAGCCCGGCACCTCGCTCATCCGCAGCCCCTTGCGCCGCCCCGATCGTCACCGCAGCCCGTTGCGCCGCTCTGATCGCAACCCCCGCCGCCCCAGCCAAGAGCATACCTTACCTGCTCCGCGTAACAGGTGTTCGAAATCCCCGGCTCCCCTCTTCAGTGCATTGATTGGCTGAAGAGGGGAGCCGGGGATTTCGAACACCTGCTACGCAGAGCAGGTAAGGTATGCTCGTGGCCGGGCCGCCGGGGGCGATCGGAGCGGGGGTGGCGATCGGAGCACATGTCCTGTGTCTAAAAAGGGAGGGGGAAGAGGGAGCTCAGTGTTGTCAGAGTGGACATAGAGATGATTAATTTAGATGTCCAGAGTGAATAAGAATAAGAAAAAACAAGCGAAGGGTGCAAGGTTATATATGTATATTAGACATAGGACGGTATTGGGAAGGGGGGGGTCATCAGGAATAATGTTTTTGTTACCCGGATCACCCCTTTGAAGGATCATGCCTGTCAGCTCTGGTCCTAACATCAATGATACAATAAACCTGTATATGATTTTGAATGTCTTTCCCATTATACCGTAAAACGTAGCTCAGATTAATTTCCACTGGGAGGCACTTTGTCCTTTACCCTAGGTTGCCCAGTAAGCTGTCAGGAGTAGGGAAAGAATAGAGATGGGTGAGTGCCTATTATGAAGGAAAGTCATATGGATCTCATATTCCTTACAATTGCCCCATGCATGCCTCAGCAGATTGCTGGAGTTTACCCATCAAGCTTGAGAAAAAGGCAGCTATAATGGACCTGAATTTCTGTGGGATCACTATATCTGCCCAATATACATGTTTTGCCTACACTTTAAGACAAAGGCTCATATGACATATTTGTCATCTGAACACAAGACAGAGGCTGAAACGTGACACCAATGAGACAAGGGTCAGGACTACTTGTGGGTGTTCAACAATGTTGCTGCGCTGCTGACTGTGGGCGGGATTGAAGAAGTTTTATGCAAGAATTAGGAAGCATTAACCAGAGGGAAGACCATGCCCCCAGCCAGCACACTGCTATAAGGAGTCAAGGACAGCCTAGTATCAGGCGAGACAGACAAAAGATCAGGGTACATAAACTTGCGCCTATAGTACTTGCCATTGGAGTGTGTGGTGGTGAATGATCCTAGTACAGTCAGTTCCAGGACACGATCAGGACTCCTAATAGTAAGTGGAATTCTATTTATCTTTTTGAAAAGTTTCTAAAGTTCTATAGAAAGTGTCTGAATACATAACCTTCAGCAATAGCTTACTCAGCATTCATGTGCTGACATGCTGGGAGTTGTAGTCTTACAACAGCTGGAAACGGCTGGTTGCAGTAAACCAGTAATATGTGCAGTAGTGCTTTAATATACAGTATGTGAATCGGAACAGTGATAAATCTGGAGGGATTTATCTTACATCGTAATCAGATGATCATAGTACGGTTAATATGGTGGTGAGGAATGGAGGAGTATGGTACACATAGAGAGAGAGCTGTGACAATGTGTGTAAACTGGCTTATGTGCAAATGCCAATGGGGTATTATAGAAACCCATTGCAGAACTGTAAAACGTGGCTGTTTTTCTTGCAGTTTTGGCACAGCACAGTCCCAGTTTATACATACAGTTCCTATTACAGTGATAATCTCATGGCTGGAAAAAAAACACACCCTGCTTGTAATAAGAGGATTATTTCTATGTTTATTCATATTATTATTTTATTTTTTTTATTCAGCTTTTGTTCAGCTAGCCAATATAGTACGTAATTCTTACTACAACTCTATAGCAGAATTTTTTTTTTTAGGATGCACTAGATATTTTTAAGTTATGAGTTTCCCTCCTCTGTCCTTCACATTGACATGCAGGCATGCAGCTATGAATAGGTGAAAGCTCAGTGTAGAAACTAAAGCAAATGAACATCCAAAGGAAAAAAAATTGCTACATATTAACAAGCTGGACATAAATATAAAAAGGAACCTGTCACTTTCATTCTGCCTGAACCACAAGTCATCAGGGCAGCCCCTTGAAGCTTCTCCCTGCCTCACTTGCCCTGTTAGGGAGAGATAGGGAGGGATTTGTCATTCAAGGCTGGTGGGCCAGACAGAAGTTACAGAGGGACCGCCCCAATCACTGTAGGTTTAAGCAGCATGAAAGTGATGACAGGTTCCTTTTAAATTAACAAGTTTCAGCAGGACTGGATAAACATCTAAAATATACAGGGGCCTTGTGAGTTTCCCCAATGGCATATGTTAAGAACAGAGGAGGGAAGATCGGGTAGTTAGATTTTGGCATATCCTATGCTTTTGTTCAGAAGGGAGGTTACTTGCTGCCAGTGGTGTCTCACAGTAGCCCACTTTACTCCCCCTATTTAGAATACATGTATGTGCAGCCTAATGTGTATGTGGGATTGGGAAAGAGCCATACCATTGTTCTGATAACAGCTATCTAAACTGTATGACCAGGGAAATGAGCCTCATAATTTTGAGTAAATGAACCCAACATGTCTTGAACATTGCATGGACAGTCCACTGATTTCAATGAGAATTGCTTAATGCCTCATTTCCTCTATTGTGTGTACATGAAAGGGTAGGGGTGGCCACTGCAGTGTTAGATCTAGTCAGCATATTTAAGGTGAACCAGTGAGCTCAATAGTGCTGATATGATTCCCAGCAGCACAGTATAGGTCTACTGTGCAGCTTGCGGAGCACACCAGCTGTGTCTGCAGTGGTAGCTTTACAAGGGGGAAAAGTAGTTTTATTACACTGCGCAAGGCTGAAAGAGGGGGGGGGGAACTAGTCATCTGAGCGGGGAGCTGCCTATGACTAGTCACGGCTCTCTACCTGTCAGCGTGCAGTGTGGGCATAAGTGACCGGCAGAGAGGCCACTAACAGGTCTCCCTGCCTGTCAATCATCTTCACAGAGCCTGCTGAAAGGCGGAGAGCTGTGACTAGTCACGGCCCCCCCTCTCCTGGCCTCGCGCGTTGTAATAAAACGTCTTTTTCCCCTTGGTTAAGCTACTGCTTTAGCCGCAACTGGTAGTGCTCAGAGAGCTGCATAGTAAATCTATACTGTGCTGCTGGGAGCCATATCAGCACAATTGTATTGATTGGTCCTCTTAAGTGTCACATTACAAAAAAAATGCAAACAAGACTGCAAGACACCATGTGAGAAAGACTCCACCCAAAGTGAGTAGGGGAACTTTTACACAAGCCAATTATTGGCAGGGAACGTAGCAAGAAATGCTCCTTTGGCTAGTAATCGTCCTGTGTAAGAGTGTCAACGATCAGCTGAAGAGAGGGAAAACGCTTGATCTGTGGCTAATTGCCTCTTTTGGGCTGTGCTAAAATATATTGCTATCAGCCACACATCTCCCTGTGGGTTGCATGGCTAACAGCAATATGTTTAAATGGCCACATGAACAATACAGGGATCATTTGTGCGGCCCAGCAGCAGGATTGATCGTGATTTCTGAAGGCACTGCAAAACAAGCGTCAATGTCGCTGATCAGCGCTCATTTGCTTCTGTAGACCAAAGTGTACAATCCCTTTAAATTTCAATCACTTTAGTCATATGCAGACATTAGATAATCTTCAAATCCCACTTATTTATAACTGCTGTTTCTGCTGTAGGAAGAGCCGCATGTATAGGAGAGATGAATCGTGGTTTATATCAGCCAGGTGTCAATTATTTTTTAGGCAAGTCGTTAGTTTGCCAGAATAACAGCAGAGCCATTTGGGACTACATAGGTTTGGTCTTGCCCTAGGTCATCCCATGTTCCACCATGACCCCAGATTATACTGAACTTTTTTTTTTTCCATTACGTCATTCTACTTATGGGAAATATTTTGTCTTTGTTTGTATACAAACTAGGTCTCCAGAGTTCAGGGGAAGGTTTGGAAGTTTCAGAAAGGGAGGAGTTCTAAGAAATAACCAAAAGTCTTTGTTATTGGCTCTATAGATACAGAAGTACATACCATACATAGTTAGTTAGTTAGTTAGATACATATATAGATACTACTTAGATTGATAGATATGAAATTGATATAAACATACAAATACAGTAAGATAAGTATGACATAGATTTATTGACATATGCATTGATGCAACATAAATACAGACATGTATAGGTCGAGAGATATTAGATGGACAGTCATGAATAGATAGGTTCACTTCATACATATATGCAGACATAGATATGACATAGATGTCCACATGCATGCATAGATATATACTGTACATACATTCATATGACATTGATCAATAGTTATGACATAGATTGATAGACAGATAGATGTGACATTGGTAATAATAAACAGAGAAAATGTCTAATGAGGTCTAATGTCTAATGAAAAATAATGTGAAGATCATAAATACTCCTTGCCGATGCATTTGGACCCTATAAGCCATACATTTCTTTATAAATTAGAATGGGTTAAATCCTGGCCTGGAAGAAATTCTATGGAAGAAGGGGAAAATTTGCTGCTGAAAAAGAAAAAAAATAATTCTTTTGTTTTGTTTAGCGGTCAGGCAACGTTCCCAGACCCTGGAAGGAATGTCTGCATTATAGGAAGATGTAAAATGTAACTAGCATGGGATGGGGGCTCACTGGCTGAATACATAGCTGATGTGGCAGGGAAGTAGACAAGCCTGTACTGGTTGACCCCTCTCCAGGCAGGATATGAGTGTAGGAATGTTCCATGCAAACTTACAAACCTAGTACTGCTAACACAGTCATGTTATGGCAATGGCGAACCCCCTATAGATAGGATGCCTTATTGATTGGGTGGTATCATGCAGTACCCCAGTACTACAATGCCATGTTATTGCTAGGATAATCCACAAGTTACTGGGTCCACCCTCTCTATGTATGCAGTGTAACTGTACTGCCTGAAAGAAGTAATAAACCAAGTTATCCTTACAGCAGGGCCCAGGGGAAGAACATGACACTCTTTGGTGTTGTTTGAATTTCTGAGTCAGACCTTCCTTGAGGCATACCACATTATAAGAGGGTCTGTCTACATGCTAATACCTCTGTATTCCATCTCCAGGTGTGCTCCATTTCAAATGGCAGTGCTAAAAATCCCCAGACAAAATACAGTTTAATGTTAAAGGGCTGTTCTGGGGAGAAAAAAAAAATATAGCTTTAATAAAGTTATATTATTTTGTTAATAATAATTTTTATTGACAATACTATTTATAAAATGGCAGCAGAAAGGAGTGACACAGGACTCTGCTGCCAGCAATTTTACTGTCAGAAACTGCAGGGCTGTCCAAGCCTTGATCCTTCCTCCTTGGCCCTGATCAAGCACTGCTGCTGAAACAGTACTACTGATACAGAGTGCCCAGTTCATGTGCAGCCCACAATGATGGATTTAACAGGCTGCACAAACAATCTGATGATTGTTTATGTGAAAGGGCCACACAACTGATTGAGTTTTGTGAGGACTTGGCAAACAGGGACCTATTACTCAATTCAGCTCTTTCAGATCTTTTTATAATGAAAGCCACAACACTCTGCTAGATTCATCTTTTGACAGATAACAACAGCAATAAACCATATTTAGTTGCAATGGGATATGTTAGGGTTCTGCAGTGTTTATCATATTTAGTGGAAGAATAGAATTTCATGCTGCCCTATTACTTCCCTTTATTACAAGGAAACATGCTCTGAATTTTTGGTATAAGAGGTTAAGCCCCAAACTATAGACTATATAAATAATGATATAACCTCCAATAATACACTTCCTCCGCAGCCTTCTCTAGCTTTGGGGTAAACCACCTTCTTAGCTTCAGTCAAACAGACACATCTTACTTCCTTACTCCAACCCTCAAGCAACACTTATGGCTTTCAGTTTATGTTCTGCATATGTTGCAATTTAGTTAAACTTTTAACTCCTTTAATGTCTGCAAATAGTGCCTGCTATAAAACACAATAAATGACAGGAAAAGTACAATATACAATATACGCCAAGGCAAAGTAGAGAAGCTGGCACACCTAATTGCAGGAAAGATAGGTGGTAACAGCACTAAGACTACCAATATGTATCAGTAGTGCAGTTTCCTTATTCCAGTATGCTCCAACATTTCCACTACACAATGCTTGCTTGATAAAGGTTGTATGATGCAGCGGAAATATCACCTGTTGGAGCATATTGGAATAAAGAACTTTATTACTTTATTGGAATAAAGAACTTATTACTGCTAAGTACTGGTAGTGACATTCTGTCACCAACCCTTCTTTCCTGCAATCATTTATGCATCAGTCTTATGCTGTATTCACACACTGTCTGTTTTTGGCCTTCAGACGGCCATCTTTTAGAACCACCATCATTATAAGCCCAAATAACGGCTGTTATTTCATAATAACGGCTGTTTTTTGTACAATCACGGCCATTATTATGAAATAACAGACGTTTTTTAGACTCAAAATGACGGACTCCCTAAAAGACAGCTGTCAAGGCATCCAAAAAGAGATGGTGTGTGAACAAAACCTGACATGTCTGCTCATAGCAGAGCTACTGATCTCTGTTACCTGCCTTTTCAGGCTATGAAGATGTTGACTGTAGTGTTTGGGATGAGGAAGTCCAGAATCCTCCTTGGCCCTATAATTACTACTTGAGACCCTCCGAACAGGTCTTTACTATGATATGACTGGTACCAGCTGCTCATGATCTTTAGTGCTTACTGCTGGACAATTACCCATCCCCCATAATAATCTGTTTTTGCTGCCAGGCCACAAACTGTATGCCTCATGTATATTTAGTTGTACTGTTTTGGTCATAGGGAAACTATTTCACAACTTTACCACAGTGTTACTTAATAGGATCCCTCCCTCTTAGTTATCCACAGAGTAGTATTATAATATATTGCATCACAGCAACTAAAGATCCTTGTATGCAAGCTATAGCATACATAAAGCAGATGGGACTTCATAGCAGTTAAATGCTTCTCTACCCCCCCTTTCATCTCATGCTGGTGCTGGTTCATGCCATGACACACCTTCATACCCAGGAGCCTTTATAAAATTTAGACACCCTTGTGTGATACATATTGCCATGTGGTTGAGACGGTAATTGCAGGTTAAACCAGGTCAGTACCAATAACCTTCTAATAATAGAAGTAGATGCAGAATGCTCCATCAACCTACATGTAAACTTCCTTGGATAGTACTTATACTCTCTTCACTATGGAATGTCCTAAGCAATCTTTGATGGATCTCCTCTATAATCCAGAACCTTTCTGGTTTAATGGTTGACGTACAACAACAATGCGGATTCATAACATTTAGGGTGTAAGGAATGTTGGGTCACAACCCCAATGGGCAAAGTAATGGATGGTTAGCCCCTATCATCTGTTGATAAAAAGTTGATGAAATTGCAAATCAATACATTGTGAAAAGGTCTCACAACTTGTTCTATAAAGGTCTGTAAATCTTTGTATTTTTCAGGTATCTTTGGCAACATGGTGGATCATCTTGCATACACAGAGATCAACTCCCAAAGGATAGCAACTGTGGAAACATATTTTGGTGCTGCAGGCCAGCCTCTTGCTCTCCCAGGAAGAGTCCTCGTAGGAGAAGGGGTATTGACCAAAGAGTGTCGGAAAAAGCCTAAGCCAAGAGTATTCTTTCTCTTTAGTGATATCCTTGTTTATGGAACCATTGTGATAAATAAAGTTAAGTACAGTTGCCAGCACATTATTCCTTTAGAAGATGTGACCACTGAGAAACTTCCTGACAATGGAGAAATGAGGAATCGGTGGATGCTGAAGACCTCCAAGAAGTCATTTGTGGTTTGTGCTGCTTCTTACACTGAAAGGGAAGAGTGGATCAGTCACATAAAGGAGTGTTCCAGTAGGCTCTTGGCCAAGACTGGAAGACGACCATCCACTAAACATGCAGCACCTTGGATACCAGACAAAGCAACTGATATATGTATGAGATGCACCAAAACAAAGTTTACAACATTAAATCGTAGGCACCATTGTCGCAACTGTGGGTTTGTTGTATGTCGGGATTGTTCTCAACACAAGTTTGTGATCAGGTCCTTATCTTCGAAGCCCTTAAGAGTCTGTTCCCTTTGCCATCGAAAGCTGATGTCTGATAAAATAGCTGAGGAAGATGAAAAGAGGCAAGCTCGTGAGATCCAAAGAGAAATGCCAGAATATGAACCTTCAAGTGATGAAGACAGCGATGAAGACAAGAACGAGATTATTTCCAATGAAGACTTTTACTCATCCTCATGGTCAGCATTCCATGACTGATTTTTCAATATTATTTTTATGTCTTGAACATTCTTCACTTGACACAATTCAGGATTAAAAGACACTATTTATACCTTCACATAAGTTAGCTTTCCAGAATTAGTATGTTGTAAAACTGATGAACGTGATAAAGACATCAAAAAGAGACATTAAAAACATTATTTTTCTACTTTTTTGATTATGGTAGTTTGGCGAAACATTTGATAGGACAGGTCTAATTGAATGATTGCCTTAAGTCTGGTCGTCAAACTTATGAAAAGATACTTTCGAATACAGACCTGAGGAGGACTTGCTTCAAAGACTATCCCTTTTAATCCAAATCCTTAATCTAAATCTGCATGGTCAGATAAATGGTTAATCAGGACAGGATTGGGCCAAAATAAACAAAAGCTCTAAGTGTACAAATGTGAAAAACAATGGGTATACTTGGCCACTGTTTCTGCCAATAATGGCAAGTTTCCTTTAAATATTCCCATAATGGCTCTGTGGTGGTCTATACTGCCAGTCCAGTCTACTTACAAAAATATTCTACACTCATCAATGACATCATTATTGGACAATATAGCTAATATATAAGATTGGTCATACCACTCAACTTATCCCTGTAAAGCGTAGCACTGAAGGTGTTAACGTTTTGATATTTTGTAGACCTATAGATGATGAATGATACTTATAACACTAGTGTGATATAACATACCCTAATGTATCCTATGTGTAATGTATTAACTTATACAGTCTGCCATATAGAAAAATTGTTGAGTAAATGCTACATAGAATGTCACTTACTGATTTATTGCATAACGAAAAAAAAGAGATGACAGCTAGTGAAACAGGTCATTACTATAACTACATGAAGTAATGAAGTAAAAGGTCATCAAGCAAATCAACCAAGGTCTCTGGTCTTTCTACCCCTAAGAAAGGAAATAAGCTGTAACTTAATGGCCTATTGTACAGCCTGATTTTTGGGAGCAAGTGAGCACTGACCTGTCAAGTCAGCACTCACTTGCTCCTCGTTCCCATCTTGCTGCTGGCGCTACTACACCCACTGAGAGGAAGTGGGGAAGGGGTGGCGCAAGTAGCTGCGGGGGGCTGTCTGGGTGATCTTCGGATTGTCTGGGTAGCCCATAAAGGAAAGCAGCTATCGCCATAGTTTGCTTTCAGTGTGTTGAAAGACAACGATCAGCCAACATCGCTTATGTTGGCTGATTCTTGCCTTTTAACACTAGCTATTACACCAATCGGCCATATGCGGCTGATAATCGGTTGGTGTAATAGGGCCTTTACCAGTGTCATGATTTTTGAATAGAAATAAAGACAATTGGGCAGTCATAGACTACTCCACAGTGGAAGGAGCAGGGTCCTCAGCAGCACAGAGTATTTCAGTATTGTGGTGGACAGAAGTCTCCCAGATCATGTGATGCTAGGACAAGGCTGCATGTCACAGGGACAATAATCTGTGAACAAAATTTTTAAGTAAATGAAAACTGACATTTCCCTCAGTTGCAGATTATAACAAGCCAGTTTTTGGCGGTAGCCAGGAGACAATTCAGGAACATTAGAGAACATACTGAAGGACCTTAACATGTGACTATGATGTCACCACAGGTCCTGTACAGTCTGCGCTATGATGTACATCGTGGTCCCTGGATAGGATAATTGTTCCTCTTTTCAATAGAATAAAAACCAAACTTGTGACAAAAAGGCAAATAGTCAAATATTTCTTAGCTGGTATGATGAATCAGCTGCTTTCATGGTCTGTTAACCCTTTACAAGCTGCAAGTCATTTTCTCAATAACTCTCAGAAGCAGAATTCATATTTGTGGATCAGTAAGAAATCAGTTAGTATAAAGCATTGCAGGAAATATAAGCAGCAGATAATAACACTAAATGAAATGGTCACTGGCATTTCGAACAACTTCTCTCCATGAGATAGCCTATATGATTCTGAACATATTTGTAAATGAAAGAAACAAAGGCTTTGAAGTCATGACCACCGCCTGTTGAGAAATCTGTCTCTAGAAAGAGCTCTGTGTAGGAGAGAGCCTAGGCTGTGTATTTGCAAGCTGTGCCAGTCTGCCTGCTGAAGATATTCCACACTGTCCCTGACAGGTAAATCAAGGCTTTCCTCTTATCTCGGACCACCCATAAAGCTGAGGCAGACATGTCTTGTGTATGTAAATACCAGTGTATCAATTGTTGTATGTCCTCAGTACTGCAGTCTCATCTTTCCTCCTTTTTTCCTTTAGTTTCTTAGTAGCAGCGACAGTTCAGTGCTGGGTATTTATTATTATTATTATTTATAAAGCGCACTTAATTCCAGAGCGCTATACAGGCGACATGTTAACAAACAAGAACATTACAAGATCAAAACACATTACATGAAGGCAGACGGCAGACTGATACACGAGGAAGAGAATCCTGCCCGGGAGGGCTTACAATTTGTAAATAACACCTTTCTTGCTGTTCTGCCATTTATTTTATCACATGGCACCTTACAAAGCCAGTGCATCTGTACCCTCTGTGCCTCTATGCTATCTGTAGTAGTGTACGGTGTAAAGCCCTGATTAGGCTGAAAGGTTAATCTAACCAAAACCATGGATGCAGATTTTTAAAATTATTTTCAAACAATAGGTATGCTTCAAAATTACCAAATTTCTCAAATGTCAGTAAATTAAGGGGCTTTTCTCATGGACTATGATCCGACCGCTGGGGCTTAGGGGGCTTAGGGCTTTATGGCACTGCTGTAGATAATTGGGGGCGTTGTGCAGCAGCCGGCTGAGCTCCCGGCCCACACTATCTCTATTACAAGCCGCAAGCTCATAGCTGCAGCCCTGCGGTCCCGGACCTCTCCCCTGCCCGGCGCGATGATGTCACATGTGCCGCCAAGCAGGAGAGAAGTTCGGGACCGCGGGGCTGCAGCTATGAGCTTTCGGCTTGTAATAGAGGTAATGTGTGCCAGAAGCTCAGCCCGGCCGGCCCCGAAGCTGCCCAGCCTGCCTCCCAGATGCTCCCTGGCTGCCCCTTCTTCTCCCAGCCTCTCCCCCTGCACCCCCCAGCTGCTCTCCGTGCCCCCTGGTTCTCCTCCTGCCCCCATCTGCTCCCCCTGCACCCCCCAGGTTTTCCACTGCCCCCATCTGCTCCCTCTGCCCCCCAGCTTCTCCCCCTGCACCCCCCAGCTGCTCTCCCTGCCCCCCAGGTTCTCACCCTGCCCCCCTAGCTTCTCCCCCTGCCCCCATCTGCTCCCCCTGCCCCCCCCAGCTTCTCCCCCTGCACCCCCCAGCTGCTCTCCCTGCCCCCCAGATTCTCCCCCCTGCCCCCATCTGCTCCCTGCCCCCCCAGCTTCTCCCCCTGCACCCCCCAGCTGCTCTCTGCCCCCCTAGCTTCTCCCCCTGCACCCCCCAGCTGCTCTCCCTGCCCCCATCTGCTCCCCTTGCCCCCCAGCTTCTCCCCCTGCCCACATCTTCTCCCCCTGCCCCCCAGCTTCTCCCCCTGCACCCCCCCCAGCTGCTCTCCCTGCTCCCTCTGCCCCCCCCTAGCTTCTCCCCCTGCCCCCTAGCTTCTCCCCCTGCCCCATCTGCTCCCCCTGTCCCCCCCAGCTGTTCTTCCTGCCCCCCAGCTTTTCCCCCTGCACCCCCCAGCTGCTCTCCCTGCCCCCATCTGCTCCCTGCCCCCCCCAGCTTCTCCCACTGCACCCCCAGCTTCTCTCCCTTCCCCCCTAGCTTCCCCCCCTGCACCCCCAGCTCCTCCCCCTGCACCCCCCAGCTGCTCCCCCTGTCCCCCCAGCTTCTCCGCCTGCACCCCACAGCTACTCTTCCTGCCCCCCAGGTTCTCCCCCTGCCCCCATCTGCTCCCCCCCTGCCCCCCCTAGCTTCTCCCCCTGCCCCCATCTGCTCCCCCTGCCCCCCCAGCTTCTGCCCCTGCACCCCCACCTGCTCTCCCTGCACCCCAGCTGCTCTCCCTGCCCCCAGCTGCTCTCCCTGCCCCCCAGGTTCTCCCCCCTGCCCCCATCTGCTCCCTCTGCCCCCCAGCTTCTCCCTCTGCACCCCCCTGCTGCTCTCCCTGCCCCCCAGCTTTTCCCCCTGCACCCCCCAGCTGCTCTCCCTGCCCCCATCTGCTCCCTGCCCCCCCCCAGCTTCTCCCACTGCACCCCCAGCTTCTCTCCCTTCCCCCCTAGCTTCCCCCCCTGCACCCCCAGCTCCTCCCCCTGCACCCCACAGCTACTCTCCCTGCCCCCCAGGTTCTCCCCCTGCCCCCCCTAGCTTCTGCCCCTGCACCCCCCACCTGCTCTCCCTGCACCCCAGCTTCTCCCCCTGCACCCCCAGCTGCTCTCCCTGCCCCCAGCTGCTCTCCCTGCCCCCCAGGTTCTCCCCCCTGCCCCCATCTGCTCCCTCTGCCCCCCAGCTTCTCCCTCTGCACCCCCCTGCTGCTCTCCCTGCCCCCCCCAGCTTCTCCCCCTGCCCCCCTAGCTTCTCCCCCTGCACACCCCAGCTTCTCCCCCTGCACCCCTCAGCTGCTCTCCCTGCCCCATCTGCTCCCCCTGCCCCCCAGCTTCTCCCCTGCCCCCATCTGCTCCCCCTGCCCCCGTCTGCTCCCCCTGCCCCCCCCAGCTTCTCCCCCTGCACCCCTCAGCTGCTCTCCCTGTCCCCCAGGTTCTCCCCCTGCCCCCATCTGCTCCCTCTGCCCCCCCTTAGCTTCTCCCTCTGCACCCCCCAGCTGCTCTCCCTGCCCCCCTAGCTTCTCCCCATGCACCCCCCAGCTTCTCCCCCTGCACCCCCAGCTGCTCTCCCTGCCCCCCTAGCTTCTCCCCCTGCACCCCCCAGCTTCTCTCCCTGCACCCCCAGCTGCTCTCCCTGCCCCCCAGGTTCTTCCCTGCCCCCCTAGCTTCTCCCCCTGCACCCCCCAGCTGCTCTCCCTGCCCCCCAGGTTCTTCCCTGCCCCCCTAGCTTCTCCCCTGCACCCCCCAGCTGCTCTCCCTACCCCCTAGCTTCTTCCCCTGCACCCCCAGCTTCTCCCCCTGCATCCCCCAGCTGCTCTCCCTGCCCCCATCTGCTCCCCTTGCCCCCCAGCTTCTCCCCCTGCACCCCCCAGCTGCTCTCCCTGCTCCCTCTGCCCCCCCTAGCTTCTCCCCCTGCCCCCATCTGCTCCCCCTGTCCCCCCCAGCTGTTCTCCCTGCCCCCCAGCTTCTCTCTCTGCCCCCCTTGCTTCTCCCCCTGCACCCCCAGCTTCTCCCCCTGCACCCCCCAGCTGCTCTCCCTGTCCCCCCAGCTTCTCCCCCTGCACCCCCCAGCTACTCTCCCTGCTCCCTCTGCCCCCCCTAGCTTCTCCCCCTGTCCCCCCAGCTTCTGCCCCTGCACCCCCCAGCTGATCTCCCTGCATCCCAGCTTCTCCCCCTGCACCCCCAGCTGCTCTCCCTGCCCCCAGCTGCTCTCCCTGCCCCCCAGGTTCTCCCCCCTGCCCCCATCTGCTCCCTCTGCCCCCCAGCTTCTCCCCCCGCACCCCCCAGCTGCTCTCCCTGCCCCCTTAGCTTCTCCCCCTGCACCCCCCAGCTTCTCCCCCTGCACCCCCTAGCTGCTCTCCCTGCCCCATCTGCTCCCCCAGCTTCTCCCCCTGCACCCCTCAGCTTCTCTCCCTGTCCCCCCGGTTCTCCCCCTGCCCCCATCTGCTCCCTGTCCCCTCCCCCTGCACCCCCAGCTTCTCCCCCTGCACCCCCCAGCTGCTCTCCCTGCCCCCCTAGCTTCTCCCCATGCACCCCCCAGCTTCTCCCCTTTACCCCCAGCTGCTCTCCCTGCCCCTCTAGCTTCTCCCCCTGCACCCCCCAGCTTCTCTCCCTGCACCCCCCAGCTGCTCTCCCTGCCCCCCAGGTTCTTCCCTGCCCCCCCCCCAGCTTCTCCCCCCTGCACCCCCAGCTTCTCCCCCCTGCACCCCCAGCTTCTCCCCTGCCCCCAGCTGCTCTCCCTGCCCCCACAGCTGTTCCCCCTGCTCCTTTCACCCCAGCTGCTCCCCCTGCCCCCCATCTACTCCCCCTGCCACCCCAGCTGCCCACCCTGCCTCCCCAGATTGTCCCCCTCCCCATCACCCCAGCTGCCTCCCTTGCCCAGTCACCCCCAGCTGCCCGCCTTCAGATGAGTTGTGGTCGGAGAAGTCTTCATGATGGTTGCGCTAGATGGAGAAGAAAGCAAAAAGTGAGCAACGGCAATCGTAGGAAGACGTCACCTGTGAGTCATTAGTAACTGCACTGTAATCACTTCTATAGTGTGCATAGCCTGTGTACCAATGGGTTCTATAAGGGTCAGTGTATTGTTTACGGTAGTGTACACAGCCCCCCGGTCACTACAGTACACTAGCACAAACCGTTAAACTAGGACCCAACTACAAAAGCTGCAGGCACTACAACTCCCAGCATATCCTGAGGGCTGCAGACTGTCAGTACATGCTGGGAGTTGTAGTGCCTGCAGCTGTTGTAGTTGGGTCCTATACACTGGATACTTTGTGACATGTAAGAATACATAGATCTGTGGGGGCTCAGTGTAGGGAAGTGACCCCAGAACATCACTAATAGGGGATAGAACAAAAACATCTCCCCCTATCCCCTATTTGTGCTGTTCTGGGGTCACTTCCCTGCACTGAGCCCCCACAGATCTATGTATTCTGATCTCCCACAAAGCATCCAGTGCATAGGACCCAACTACAACAGCTGCAGGCACTACAACTCCCAGCATGTACTGACAGTCTGCAGACCTCAGGATATGCTGGTAGTTGTAGTACACTATAGACAGATGTATTGCTGGACCTTCAGGGCTGATGGTTGTCACCCACAGATTGCAGCCACCAGGAGCCTCTGCACACAGTGATTTATTATAGGGTTGTCCTCTCAGAGACTACAACTCCCAGCCTCACAGATACATGGATTTGTCACAGATACAGATGAATCCAGGAGAGGAGCGGGTCAGCATGTCGTGTCTCACTGGTTGTATATTGGTGGGCCCCAGGTACATTGGCTCAACGATCATCGGGTCGTGGAATAGGCCCAGTAAACGAGCGGCGATCTAGCAGATCGCTGCTCGTTTACATCATTGATCGGGCCCTCCTCGGACCCTTACTTCAATGCAACAGGGTTCCAAACCCCACCCAATCTGGAGACAAGAGTGGTGCAAAAGTGGTCATGTTTTTGTAGCGCTGGATAACCCCTTTAAGAGGTTTTCTTGCTTTGAAAAGGCATTGCAGTCAGCACTTGGCTGTACACACCTACATGTAAATGGGACCTTAGTTTGTTTTTCCAATAGCTAACAATCAGAGCTTATTCATTTTATCGGAGCTTGTTAAGATATGAAAGTAGAGCTCTGAGCTCTGATTGTTCGCTATAGGTACAGCAGATTTTGGTTCATACAATCTTTATTTATTCTCCTTTTATTTACATGCAATCAATTTTGATAAATTTGTTCTAAGAGCACAGTTGTTCTTGGATTGTTTGCTCAGTAAATTCACATTATAAGAACAGAGTATAGAACAAAAATGAAAAACATTCAGTGTGATGCTTATGCTTATGCCCAGCTGCAGACATTTTCCTGTCACTGTATAACTTGTCACAACATTCTTGACAAAGGACAGCAGGTATAACAGGTTTGTAAGTTCAACATAATTTTCTCTTCTCCGAACAGACGTAACTGCTCTATAGGGGATTTCCATCCTTAAAATCCCCTTATTTTGGAAAGTAAGATCCTGGAAGAATAAAGAATTGTATTATCACTTTATACTGGCTCTATATTCAATGTTAGGCTTGTGTGATCTGTTGATGGGAGACATGGGGATTTAATGCTGACAAAATAATATTGCCAAGGAGTTGCCAGTGTTCTCATGGTAGGACAGAAAAGTCAACACCTCAGCTTTGTTGTTACACAGGATTTGTCCTTTTGTTTGAACAGTTCTGTGAAGATATCTGTGAAGGGTGGTGGTGGCTCCATGTCTGATATCATAGATTGGTTGAGACCACAAGAAAAAGGATAATAGGAGGAGGTGGGAGACACTTATTTTTCCACCAATCTTACTTTTGTAGCAGTATAAATCTTATTGGGCACAAACAAGTAGAGCTGACAGCAACCACCTAAATATTACCATTATATTGTGTATTGGACCACTGGCATATATTCAAGACACACAAAGAATCAGTTGCCTTCTAGTTAAAAGCATTTGCCAAATAACAAGTATAACTATAGGGCGTTTTTTTAGGTGGTGTTTTTGAGCGAAAATCTGTAAGTGGATCTAATGGAAGAGGGACATTTAAAGGGAACCTATCACATTAACAATGGCTATTAAGCTCAGGAAGTGTGCTGATAAATCACTCAGCACACTTCCAATACATTTCCTTATGCCCCCCATCTCTGCAAATGAAAACTTAGAATCTTACTTTGGCGCGCTGTATGGTAATCAGCCCCAAGTAGTCATCTGGGCAGAGGGCTGTGGGAAGGTAGTCACGCTCCCCTGGGCGGTTCGGCAATGTAATCACGCCCCTCTGGGTGTGAGGGGCGTGAGTCAAACTCCAGTGGACCGTGACTACCTTCCCACAGCCCAGATGACTACTTGGGGGTGATTACCATACAGTGCGCCAATCTATAAAAGGAAGATTATAAATTTTAATTTGCAGGGATGGGGGATATAAGGATATGCATGGGAAGTGTGCTGAGTGATTTCTCAGCACACTTTCTGAGCTTAATAGCCTTTTTAAATGTGATTGGTTCACTTTAAGTTCCTCCTTCATCCAGTATATTCCCTTTCCTTTTGAATCCACCCCTGGCTTTAACTTAAAGGGGTATTCCAGGGAAAATCAATAATTTAGCAAAGGAAAGGGTTAACCAAGGTTAACACTTTCCTAATATACTTACCTGTTGTTTTTTGGCCCCCCAAGGAGATCTCCGGTCCGGTCACGTGATCTTGCAGCTTGTGGCTCGGATCCTCTTCTCCTTCCGGTTCGGTGACGTCACCCAGCCGGCGTCGCTCTCCGTCTCATTAGCAGCAGAGCACTGAATCCTGACAGGCTTGGTAGCGTGTAGCCAATCAGGGTTCAGTGCTCTGCATCCCCACGCGCTTCAGAGTGGGGGTCCCCTGAGGCTGCAGTAAATTATCAGGGGTCGTCGGGCTCAGTGCCGGTCACCAGTTACATGGGCCGGCACTGCACTACAGCAGGTGAATGCGGGGTCTGGCGTCAATCATCACTCCGCAGACACCACTCCCCCCCCCCCCATCACTCCCCCCCACCCCCACCCCACACACACACACACACACCTTGTCAGCGATGCCGACCGAGTCCCGGGAGGGGATGCGGCGGGCGGCATTACTTCATTCATAGCTACCAGGCACCCGGCCGCCCGCCGCATCCCTTCCCCCCAGGGACTCAGGGTCGGCATCGGTGGGGAAGTAATGTGTATCGGCTGCTGATCCCCCCCGGCCCCCCCTCCCTGTGTCCCTGTAAGAGATCGCTCACCCCCGGAGCGTGCTGCTGGCCCCGATCTCTGCACTGGTCTGAAGCCCCTGTACTCAGCTGACAGGCGCTGTGTACGGGGCAAGACAGAAATCTCTCCTGCCTCACTCACACAGAGCCTGTCAGCTGAGTACAGGTGCCTGAGACCAGTGCTGAGATCGGGGCCAGCAGCACGCTCCGGGGGTGAGCAATCTCTGACAGGGACACAGGGAGGAGGGGGGAGTCCTGCAAAGTAATGTGTATTTGCTGCTGATCCCCCCCGGCCCCCCCTCCCTGTGTCCCTGTCAGAGATCACTCACCCCCACCCCCCGGAGCGTGCTGCTGGCCCCGATCTCAGCACTGGTCTCAGGCACCTGTACTCAGCTGACACAGGGAGGGGGGGCCGGGGGGGGATCAGCAGCCGATACACATTACTTCCCCACCGATGCCGACCCTGAGTCCCTGGGGGGAAGGGATGCGGCGGGCGGCCGGGTGCCTGGTAGCTATGAATGAAGTAATGCCGCCCGCCGCATCCCCTCCCGGGACTCAGTCGGCATCGCTGACAAGGTGTGTGTGTGTGTGGGGGGGGGGGTCTGCGGAGTGATGATTGACGTCATTAACCACCTAAACACCACCTAAAAACGTAGCATCAGTTCTAAAGCTTCAAATTTGCTGCAGATCCTGTATGTGCGAATAGAACCTTAGGACCCTGTTACAGGGCCCAATGCACAAAGTAAGCAATCGCCAATCTG
This sequence comes from Dendropsophus ebraccatus, assembly GCF_027789765.1. Taxonomy (NCBI): domain Eukaryota; kingdom Metazoa; phylum Chordata; class Amphibia; order Anura; family Hylidae; genus Dendropsophus; species Dendropsophus ebraccatus. The sequence goes on from NC_091457.1 coordinate 88,120,406, forward strand.
CTAGGCCGGCGCTCCTTACTGAGCATATTACACAGCTTGAAGATTATACTTCCTTCTCCACTCTCCCCCAGTGCCTCCCTAGCTTGTCTCTGCGTTCCCTGCAGACCACAGTCTCTTCCAAACTCATCTCTACAGTGACAGGCCACTCAGCCAGTCACTGACAAAGAAAGGACAGAGCTGCAGCCAATAATTGGCTGAGTGGGCTGTCACTGCAGAAACACGTTCTGAATAGAGATGATCGAACCTCAGGATTTTGCAGGTTCGATTGAACTCAAACATTCTCGAACCTGCAGCATTTGATTCCTGATGCCTTCCCGTTCCGTGGGGAAGGAAAAGACAGCCCGAGTACCACCTGGAATTCCGGGATACAGCCTATTACTTAGGCTGTATCTCTGTTTTCCAGGCGGTACTCGGGCTGTCTCCTCCTTCCCCACGGAACAGGAAGGCAAATGCTGCAGGTTCAAGAATGTTCGAGTTCGATCGAACCTGCAAAATTCCGAGGTTTGATCATCTTTAGTTCGGAAGTGTCACTGGAGGCAGCAGTCAGCAGGGAAAAGGCAGGAGGATAGTGGGGAGTGGGAGAGGTAAGCATTATTTTTATTATTTTCTATATACCTTTCTTCTGCCAGTTGTCATACATCACCTATTACAGAGTGAGGTGTTGCCAGCACCTGATGATATTTAAACTTGTTGAAAGACATCGATCAGCTGAATATTGGCGGCTGATTGTTGTCTTTATCACACGGATCGATATCAGCCTGATTCAGCAGATGATTGCTTTAGGGTGCCTTCACACCTAACGGATCCACAGCGGATCTCACTTCTGCGGATTCGAAGCGAGAACCGCTGCGGATCCGGTACCATTCACCCCTATGATTGACATCCCGCTGTGAATATGTGCTTTAACTCCCTGGTGCCCGCAGCCCCGCCATCGCATCCCGCCGCCGAGAGCATACAGTAACTGCTCGGCGGTACTGGGAGCCTCACTGCAGCCACGCCGCCGAGCTGGTAATCTATGCTCGCGGCGGCGGGCCGGAGATGGGCTGATGGGGGGATGTGCTGCCGCCGGGGATGGGGGATGCGACGGCGGAGCTGCGAGCACCAGGGAGTTAAAGCACATATTTACAGCGGGATGTTAATCCGGCTGCGAATATGTGCTATCATAGGGGTGAATTGATACCGGATCCGCCGCGGTTCTCGCTTCGAATCCGCAGAAGTGAGATCCGCTGTGGATCTGGTAGGTGTGAAGGCACCCTTAGTGTCTTTAGGGTATATTCACAAGTGGCAGATTTGTTAAATATCAGTTGCATCTGAATGGGGCTTTTTGTGTCAAGGACATGGATCTTCTTGAAAGAAGCTTGCTATGAAATTTGCTCCTTGTGAATATACTATTATAGTTATTTAAAATATTATTCACAGTGTTGATTGCAAATGAAAGATGAGATCCCATGAGAGTCTGCCTTACAAACTACTACTAAGAATGTAACCACTATATTACTTCCTCTATGTACATCATGGCTGAATACACACTTTTAGAAGGACCCGAACAGCATCATTGGTACTGGGCACACAGTCCTGCTTTCACCTGATCAACAGATCAGTAGACTGAGGGTCCATTTACACAGAAAGATTATCTGACAGATTATCTGCCAAAGTTTTGAAGCCAAAGCCCGGAATGGACTATAAACAGAGATCAGGTCATAAACAAAAGCCTGAGATTTCTACTCTTTTCAAATCCGTTCCTGGCTTTGGCTTCAAATCTTTGGCAGATAATCTGTCAGATAATCTTTCTGTGTAAATGGACCCTAATGCTATGTTTACACGGAACGATTATCGGGCGAATTTTCGCGGTAACGATCGAATTCGAACAATAATCGTATGTGTAAACGCGGCGAACGATCGATAAATCGTTCATTTTGATCTTTTAACATTTAAATCGTCGTTCGCAAAAAATTTGCCGATCGTTCCATGTAAACAGTCGTTCACTGATTTAACCTATGTGTGAGATAGGCTTAAGCGATCGCAAAATGATCGCAAAACGAATTTTCTGTACGATATATCGTTCCATCTAAACGCTGATCATTATAAAAAAAACTCGTTACTTTGAAATCGTTAATTGTACGATCGGGCCAATAATCGCCTCGTGTAAACGTAGCATAAGGGTACTATTACACAGAGCGATAATCTCCTGAATCAAAGAAATTCTTTTTGGGCGGTAAAAAAAACAGGACGTTTCGTTGTCAAGCCTTCCTCAACTGTCAGTTGAGGAAGGCTTGATGCCGAAACGTCCTGTTTTTTTTTACCGCTGTAAAAATCTGATGAATTTTCTAAAATAAAGATTTATGGAAGCATGAAAATGGTGAGTGCCGAGATTTGAACTTTCAATCTCCTGAATCAGACCGATTTGGCAGATTTTTGCTTTGTGTAATAAAGACAAAGATCATTGGCTGATCGTGTCTTTTTGGTCTGGACCTAAAACCATCGCTACATGTAATAGTGATGCACGGCCGATGGCTAATGAATCTTTAAAGAAAATAATTAGGTCTATACATTCCTTCTCCACGTTCTTCAGTGTCTTCCTGGTTTCTCCATGCTCCCCGCAGCCGTCGATACAACTTCAGAGACAGTCTCTGAGGTGACAGGCCGCTCAATCAGCTAATCACTGGCCGGGACACCTGCAGTGGGCAGTGATTGGCTGAGTAGCCTGTTACTTCAGAGACTTTTTCTAAAGTTCCACTGGAGGCTGCGGAAAGCGTGGAGAAACAGTTTATTATTTTCTTTACAGATTAATTAGCCGTCAGCCGTGCATTGCTATCACATGTAGTGTTTGTGCGGTCGGCAGCCAATGATTTTAGGTCCAGACCAAAAGACATGATCAGCCAATGATCGTTGTCTTTATTATCACTAAAATTGTCCGTGCAGCCCTTGCAGCATGATAATCAAGCCACATAACAGGCTCAGTAAATGAGCACCAATCTAGCGGATCAACGCTTGTTTACTAAAGTGACCGGGCTGTGTTATATGGCCCTTAGTAACTAGATCTAAAGTTAGAGTCCCTGAGTTGACGTTTCTAACCTCAGAACATGTCCCTCTGCTTTTATTCTGTAGAAAATCAATAGTCTCTATCAGTAGAGCCATCTAAATCACAGTCTGCCTCACTGTACAATGCTCCAGCTCTGACGTTAGCACAGAAAGTAATAGCTAACCCTCACATCTGGCCAGCAGATGTATCCTATTATTTAGTGTTTTCAACAAATGTATTTTACAATCCCAGCAATTACTATTTCTGAGGAATGGAAATGAAATCACAAGAAGAAGCAGCAGACAAGAAATCACTGGATAATGTTATATCGAATGGTTTTTCAGAAGTGAATAGAGATGAGCGAACCTTGAGCATGCTCGAGTCAATCCGAACCCGAACTTTCGGCATTTGATTGGCGGTGACTGCTGAAGTTGGATAAAGCCCTAAGGCTATGTGGAAAACATGGATATAGTCATTGGTTGTATCCAAGTTTTCCAGACAACCTTAGAGCTTTATCCAAGTTCAGCAGCCCCAGCTAATCAAATGCCGATCGTTCGAGTCGATCCGAACCCAGTTCGCTCATCTCTAGAAGTGAATGTTTTCTTTCAAAAACAATATCATCGCTGACCATAGGTTGAGTACAGTATTGCCCCATTTACTAATTCCCATCCCCATTCACTGATTCATCTTTTTTAATTTTACAAAAGCAAATTATGGCTGGATCCAGCTGATAGGACCCCAGCGATAAGCTGTTTTCAGTGGCTAGTTACTTGATGGTCCCATGGGGTATGCGCAGTATGTGTAACGCCTGGAGTAGTGGATCCACTGGACCGTCACCAGCGATGGCACTAACCTCACCAGGGAGCGGAGTCTAAGGGGCCGCTGGTTTTCACCAGAGCCCGCCGCAAGGCGGGATGGACTTGCTGCGGCAGGCAACCCCCAGGTCGCTACCCCTGGCTTGGTTGCTGGTGACGGCAGGCGAGGCGTGGCAGGAGCAGTAGGCAGGAGATGGTACTGGCAGAGGCCTGTAGGCGTAACCGCAGGTGACAGGCTGAACACAGGAACTAAAGTATAACGGGGAAGCAGGAACCAGGAACAAGGAGTAGGGACCAGGTAGCGGACAGGAATCAGGAACAAGGACTAGGGACCAGGTAGCGGACAGGAATCAGGAACAAGGACTAGGGAGCTGGGCCAAACGCTATGGGAAGCATGTAGAGGCTCCAACACCTGTAGTGGGGCAGGGCTGGAATTTATAGGGAGTGATTGTGTGCAAGACCAATTAGGAGCGCACTGCCCCTTTAAATCTGAGACAGCCGGCGCGCGCGCCCTAGGAGGCGGGGACGCGCGCGCCGGCCGGCACAGCGACGGACAGGAGCGTGGAGAGGTGAGGCGCCCCCCGGGGCCGAAGTAACAGCAGCGCCGGGTCCCTGCCTAAGGACACCGGCTGCTGCATGGGGAAGAGAGGAGTCGCGGCGGCGGCCCGGAGCACGGTACGCCGCCGCTGCCGTGACAGTATACAATGGTTAATACTAGAGATGAGCGAACATCGACCATGCTCGAGTCCATCCGAACCCGAACTTTCGGCATTTGATTAGCGGTGGCTGCTGAAGTTGGATAAAGCCCTAAGGCTATGTGGAAAACATGGATATAGTCATTGGCTGTATCCATGTTTTCCAGACAACCTTAGAGCTTTATCCAAGTTCAGCAGCCCCAGCTAATCAAATGCCGATCATTCGGGTTCGGATGGACTCGAACCCGAACCCGGTTCGCTCATCTCTAGTTAATACCTATCAAAAGTGGTTTAGAAAGGACAAAGAATCAACTTTTTTTTTGGGGGGGGGAATAGGCTAACCTTCAACGATAAGAGCGTCAAAACTTGACCATGGAGCAGTGGGTGGGAAAGATGACCTAGTCTCATGATTCATGTTTTATTTTACAGAAGCATGGCTGTATGTGTGCACTGCTAATCTGGGAAAGAGATGACACCATGATTCAATATGGGAGGAAGGCAAGCCAATAGAGAGTACAGCTATTCCTTTCCACTTAAGGTGTACCTGTCGTTATAAAAAAAACTTATGACAAGTCATAGAGACATGTCACTATAGAGACTAAAAAGAATGCTGCCTCTGTATACGAAACACGCTTCTTTTTTGGCCTTGGCCAGTCACCATTTTAATGGAGCATCTCCTGTTGTGTGTGCAGGGTCACAGAATAACAGAGAAGTCTCTATTATCCACCTGCCTGCTTCTGGATTGGCTGGAGTGAGAGTTGTTTGTTACAAATGTTCAGTCTAATTCTCTATGAAACCCGCTTGTAATCTGATTGGCAGCCATATATGCTTCATGCCAGGGACACAATAGACACAAGCTTTCAATTAGGTAATAAATAATTAAATATTTATTCAGAACAATTGCTTGAATTGCAGTATTTTACCTGCAACACGGTTTACAAAAATCTGCCGCATGGTTTGCTAGGGCAATATAGTGGTTTAGGCTCCCTTTACTATATAGGTGAAAGTGTGATATATTATTAGTGATGCATTAATGCTATGCTTTCCTTTAGGTTGCTATGTTAACATTTGTGTCACAGCATTTGTGATGAGGCGTAGGTAGTAGAATTAGTATTAAAGGGGTTGTCCGGCGCTAAAAAATTATTCACAGAATAACACACATTACAAAGTTATACAAAGTTATACAACCAATCGCGGCTGAGCTTCGGATGACGCTGCAGAGGGCGGCCGGCACTCGGGAAGATCCGCCGGCCTCCCGAAGAAGACGTCACTGCTGAGGATCGGAGACCATGGTCGGCACGTGACAGGTATGTATAGCGCACCACACTTCCGGGTACACGGGTACGGGTGGGGGTGGTGGGACACGGGGAAGGGGGCCATTCACAGACATAACATACATTACAAAGTTGTATAACTTTGTAATGTGTGTTATTCTGTGAATAATTTTTTAGCGCCGGACAACCCCTTTAATAGTATTCATAATCTTGTAGAGACGGCCAGTCTTACAGTAGTTATATTCTGATGTATAGGATGGAGTATGATAGTGGGTAATGCTGGTGATGTAAAGTAGGGGCGTAACCAGAAATGACTGGGCCTATAGCAAACTTTTGATCCTCCCCCCCGACTGACAATTGAGCTGTGAAGTGTAGTCCTAAACTTATGTTGCCTTCCAAATCCAGTATACTAAGATGAATAATACAAAAAGTATACAAATATTACCACCTCTCACTGACTAATTTCACCACTCTGCTATGAAATATAGTTTACAGTAAACAGTCCACAGTCCATTATCACCAGTGACCATATATAAGCAAATATCAGCTAAACACAGGCTCTGTACACCATAAGTGATTACAGTGCAGTTACAGCAAATAGCTCAGAGGAGGCGTCTTCATTAAGTGAATCACAGGGGGGGTTCTTCTACAATCGGGGTTGCTCGCTTTTCCTTTTCTTCTACATCAGGCCTGGGCCATCATGAGGGTTTTTCTCAGTTGAAATTTGTCCCCATAGAATCTGCCAGACAAACATTTTAGGCTCCTCACTCATGCATCATCATCCTCCACATCTATTTGCTCCATCAGGGGGAGGGAGCAAGCTCTTGTGACCAGAGACAGCATGCTGCCTCCGGACACTAGAGTGATTGGCAAGGCCAGACCCGTTGGCTCCTGACCCTGTCAATCACAGCCCCGCATGTACCTATATGTTGCTATATTACTTTGTGTGGGTAACAATTGATCAGGCTCGACAACTGTTTTTCTCAGCCTTTGGGTCTTATTAGATGAATCTTTCTTTTTCTCCTATTATTGATAAACGGTTGTAAACAATACAAGAATGACCATAATAATGAATGATAAGTACATACACTAAAGGATTAGCAAATGATTAAAGGGAACCTGTCAGCTCCCGGGCCCTACCTAAGGTGGTGACAGTGTGCTGTAGCTGGCAGTCCCCTAGTTAGCATGGTACCTTCTGGTAATTTGTGGGTGCAGTTGATGCACAATCCTACTGTAATTAAGAGTCAAAAAGGAGTTGTTTGTGCCACACTCTGGCACACTTCATCCCTCCTTTCTTCTCCTTCTTATTCATGAATAATCAATGCTGCCCGGCCTCCTGCTCGCTGACCTGTCAGCCAGTGTCTCTGATTGCAGATCAGTCCTCTGTAGGCAGTTTATGTCTGTTGGATAGGGTATGTTTAGACTGAGGAATCCAAGTAGAGACGGTCCAGCGATTCCGTCGCTCGGGCGGATTCTGCCATCCATCCAAAGTATGAACCTGTGCGCGGCCGTGATTGGTGGAACTTCTCTACATGGATTCCTCAGTCTGAACATACCCATATAGTTGAATCTCTGAAGCCAAATGTGTTGGCGCTGTGGTCTAGGGGTAACTGACCTGTCTAGAGACCTGCCAGCAGTTCATATTTTTTTCTCATTATTATATAATTTTTAAAGGAGAAGTCCGGCAAAATTTTTTATTAAAGTATTGTATTGTCCCCCAAAAGTTATACAAATCACAGATATACACTTATTACTGGAAATGCTTATAAAGTGCTTTTGAGCCTGCACTTACTACTGCATCAAGGCTTCACTCCCTGGAAAAAACGATGATGTCATGACCCGCTGGAACTCTCAAAGCTGTACGGGCTGCTGGAGTGGATGATGGCAGGGGGATGCTCAGTGTCCCTCTGGTGCCCCGTGTCCCTGCGCCCCTCTCCAGCAGCCACCACACAGCCATGGGAGATCAAGCGAGTCATGACATCACCATTTTATCCAGGAAGTAAAGCCTCAATGCAGTAGTAAGTAGTTGTCTGTCGTCGTCTTTCAACATGTTGAAAGACAAACGAATACGGAAGGAGCGGCGGCAGCAGACCACCGCTATCTTCTATGGGCGGCTGCCCCGGACAATTTAGCGATCACCCGGGCAGCCCCTCTGCAGCTTCCCGCAGCATGTAATAGCGCCGGCAGCGAGCAGGGAACGAGAAGCAAGCTATTGCTGACAGCACCATGTAATAGGGGCTTTAGGAAAGGTCCGGGAGCTGACAGATTCCCTTTAAGGAATGATTATCAATAATTTTATGGCTAGCTTAAAAGATGCAATCAACGAAATTTCCGTTAGTCATTTGATCGTTGCCTGCATACACATGGAATGATTATCGCTTACGGTACAATTTTTTGCATGATAATCTTTTAGTGTAATAGGGCCCTTATTCTAATCAGTTGCCGCTCCCCTTTCTCCCACTCATCTTCTTGTCTCAGACAATGAGGGAGGATAAACCTCCTTCCAGAGAGAAGAAAATGGTTGTTCTACCCTAGGAAATAATTGAAACAACATTCAGAATAAAATAAAATTGGCTCCTAACAAGATATAATCATCAAGTTTGCCACGTGACTGAAGAAGTCATTATTGTTCTTTTGATGATGAGATCAGTAGAGACAGGATCACTGTGGATCTGGCCCGCTTCGTTTTGCATCTCGATTAGCAACTCCATAAACTTGTTTTGTTTTGCTGAGAATTGGCTGGAATTACATGTGTCACAAGATCTGCTCTATGAAAGAGATTTGGGCCGATACAGCTTAGGCTCTGTGCCAGGTCACCATTACCCTGAGAAGTCCAAGTAGAAAACACTACATATAGCAGCAGCCAGAACATTCCAACTTTCCAGGCAAATCCCACAGAGGATTGTATGGTTTAGTATGCAGTGTTAACCCTTCTTTCTAGGCCTACAAAGAGCTACAGGGCATAAAATGTAAAGGCCCAATGCCATGGAACAATAATCGGACGTATTCTGCCAAAATCAGCCGTTCCTGTGTAATAGAACATGTTGAAAGACAAATGACTCGTATAGCAACAATCTGCTGCCATCACTCCGTGGAATAGGAGAGGCGGCAGCAGACTGCCGCTATCCTCTATGGGCTGCCCGGATGACCAAGCAATCACCTGGGCAGCCCCCCCGGCTCTCACCCGCCACGTGTAATAGCGGCGGCAGCGAGGAGGGAAAGAGGAGCAAACGTGTGCTCACAGCGCTCGTTTGCTCCTCAAAGTCGCCCCGTGTAATAGGGGCTTTATGAAAAGCATAGGGGGCAGTGGAATGGTAAGAGGATAGCAGTATTTTGAATAGCATGTAATTGTTGGGGCTCTTAATCCATTTGACATTGGGACCAGCAATGGTCTGCATAGTGGGGTCTACAGCACTGTACTCTGACCCAGGAAGTCTCCCTCACCTTCCAAATCATAGCAGATCCACTTCAGTCTGAGGCTTGCATCAGGGGACAGGACTGTGGAAGCAATCTCTTCCTAGCTGTAACCCTTTTCTCCCCGGACAAAGAGTGCTGCATATATGTGCCCACATCTGCCCTGCTCATTCCTTCATGCTCCCTGCAGTCTCTGTCAGCCCTTGTGTTTCCCATCCTCTCCATTCCTTCTATAATGTGCCTGCTCTTACACTCAGCTACACGCACTGCTGTATAGAAAAGTTTCTGTCACTGTCCTCCTGCACAGCACTGTGATTCTCAATTCCTGGTGCCTACCAACTGCTGCTGTTTCTTCAGGTTTACGCACTTACTGTACATTATACAACATGCTGATTGCTATACTGTACAGTAAAAAAATTGATAATTTTTGTAGTGTGGAACCAATTGTCTGCATTTCAATGATTTCTTGTGGGAAAATGTACTTTGGTTTAAGAGTGAATTTGGATTACAAACACAGTACTGGAATGAATTATGCTCGTAATCCAAGGCACCACTGTATTGGCAATTACAATTGTTCTACTATACCTTGCAAAAGATCCCTTCTCTTAAATTGACTCTGTATCCACCAACCCCCCCCCCCCCCCAACTGCTGGTACCGTCCATTTGATAAGACTAAGTCCCTACCGATTGTGTCTTTTAAAATGCACCAAGTGCCTAGGTTGGATAGAAAATGAGCTTTTAATCTGCAGCCGAGTCAATGAGGCGTGGCCTAGAGCATCCGTGCCCTAGGCCTGTGGCACCTCTCCCTTTGTGACATTAGAAATGCCCCTGGGCAGGATTTGTCCTTTTCATTGCTTGTGTAAACAGTGTGCATGCCCTGCTTTGGATCGCTACAGTGCAGGAGCACTGTTTAGGCAAGGAGAAATCCTACCCTGGGATGTTCCTACTGACAAGAAGGGAGGGGAGGAAGAAAGCAAAGGCGTCACAGGCCTAGGAAACAGACACTCTAGGCCATGCCTCATTGACTGAGCTGCTGCAGATTAAAAGATACTTTTTTTTATCTTAACCAAGCAACTGGGCACATTTTAAAGACACGGCTAGACAGGACTCCTCCTCACCAATTAGACGGTACCAGCAGTTTGGGGAGGTGGGTTGGTGGATACAGTATCGCTTTAAAACCAGGTGCCACAGACCTCATAGCCATACCTAATATGATTAAAGGTCACTCCAGAGGTCTTGTCCCCCAAAAATGCCATACATTTTATTTATCTAAAAAAAGAAACCCAAAGCCAAACTTTGTAGTTTGATGAACTGCATCTAAAATTCTAAAACTTTTGTTTATTTTCTGGCATCTTAGGGGTTAACTATAAAAATGCTAATTTCCTATAAAAAGAAAAGGCAAATAAAACAAAACTAGGAGAATTCACCCCCATCTGCTGCATTCCATTGATACCCGAACTCATAAATGACAGAGAAACAGATGGTTGTGTTTTATAAACAGCGTGTGGACTTTCCAGAGGATGGCGGCTGTGCTGCGGTTGGCGATTTTTTTCGCCCGTTTCCAAGGCAATGACTGTTCTTCTCAACTAGCTCCGGCACTGAACAGCTGGACAGGTATTTAGGAGCTGTCTTCTCCCATTGCCAGAGTCTACATCCAGCACTGCGGATCTCTCTGGGCAGATGCTTAGCACACAGAAGATGCTGGGAATGATAAATGTTTACAAATTGCAATTTTATGGTCGTTTTTGTTGAGCCCAAAAGAAGTGACTTTTCACTAAATCAGAGAATTATGTGCAGACAATTCATCTCCGTATCCAAGGGTGCACACATTAAAATACAGAATAAGGGTGCGTACACACTGCGGAATTCCCGCAGTGGATTACGGCGCTCGTACTCGCACACAGCGGCGCGCATCTCCGCCCATGCCATAGATACTATTCTATGCATGGGCGGATTCCGCATTCTGCTGAAAGAATTGACATGTCACTTCTTTTGACGGAATACAGAATCCTCCCTTGCATAGAATAAGGTCTATGGTACGGGCGGAGATGTGCGCCGCCGTGTGCGGGTACGAGCGACGGAATAAGCCGCGGTTCATACGCGGGAATTCCGTAGTGTGCACACACCCTGAGTACAGGAAGAAGACTGGTGTGACCACCGCCTTCTTCTTGGTGTGTAAAGCAGGGGAAGGCCAGTCTAGGGCCTGGCCTGGCCAGGATGGGTCCCTTTAACGCAGTTTCTAAAAACTATTAATGTCCCATAACAACTTGGCCAATCTTCAGGATGTGCCATGAATATCTGTATCTTATTTTAAAACTATGAACATGCAACCAGACACCATAAATATAAGTCTATATTTTATTGAGGTATCAAATGATAGAAACCATTACAAATTTTTTAGAGTAGAGAGAACAAAATGAAATTGGAAGTGCACACAAGAAATAAGGCAGTGTATGATGTCCACATAGTAATACCATTACAGCTGCTACTTCAGGCCAAGAGGTAAATAAAGCAAATCATTCTTTTATAACACTTCGCTTTTGTCACATTCTGATCAGTAACTTATGATAATGATACTGACACCTAACCCTGTGCTCCTAAATCTAAACATCTATTTCCCTTTTAACCCCTTTATTTTTCCATTGACATAGCCATCAGATGGCTTGTTTATTTTCAGTGGCTTCATTTAATGTACAAAGTGAAATTGTTTAATGGAGGAAACCTCTCCTGATATTGACCACTGTATCCCAGGGGTTAAATGGACAGTAATGAAGGCCTCTCCAATCCTGGCAACAGACGTAGCAGAGAGAAGAGAGTCTCTCAATCAGGGAAGATCCCGTACATTGTGGATTACATGGACAGTCGTGTAATATATTTCACATATGGTGGCATTACATTTGATCACTGGTGGTCCTGGCAGGAGGCATTCTGTGACCAGCTTATCATTGTGGTACCCTTCAACCCCTTTAAGAATGCAGGGTTGGATGTGAACCATAAATGATTAGTTCACACTGCGTTTTTTGGTTTACATTCAGAGGGTACGCCATGAAAACTCTTGTATATGCAAAATGTGTCTATAAGAATCCACTAGACAGAAAAAAACAAACAAAACAGAGTGTAATAAACCATGCCATTGCATCCCTCAATGCAATTTTATATACCTATGGCTGACAGAAGCCACTTTATGGCATCTATTTCAGGCATATGTTAAACATGTTATGACATATTTGTTAACCTGCTGTAGTAGCCTAAGGGTGAGAGATGCCTAACAGTGGTATCCACCAGCAATATGCTACAATGGCATTACAGAAATTGTCCAGGATTAGAAAAAGGGAAAAAATAGTTGCTTTATCCTTAAAACAGTACCACCCTGTCCTCTGGTTATGAGTGGTATTACAACTTGGCTCCATTCACTTCAATGAAACGGAGCTGCAATACCACACACAACCTGGGGACAGCTGTGGCACTATTTTGTGAAAGGAAAGCAACTATATTTTTCTAATCCTTGACAACTAATCCTTTAATTTAACAGATAAGTCATGAAAAGCTCATTACTTACTGGGAGCTTCTCTCAGCACATATGTTAAATTGAGGACAAAAATGCTATAGCTAATAGCTTATATCCGTTAAGAGGTTGTCACAGTCCACTTCCAAAATGCATTATAACCACTAAAAATCAAAAGGCAGCTGTGTAAAACTAAGCCTATTACTTGAGAATATTGGGCACTGCTTATTATGGTCTAGCGCCCCCTAGTGGCACAGAAGTGTATATGGCTGTCCCTTAGAACAAAGGAGGAGCCCCAATTTCCAGCTACTGGTAGAGGGGCTGCAAGTTCGGAGCACCCCTGCTTATATCCTATAACGTTTTTGAGATGATGCTGTCTGTAAGTTAGTATGTTACGTGTCGCTACATGCTGTAATGAAAATATGGCCACAAAAAAGAAGAAAAACATAATGGTACAAGCAGGGGCGGATTAACTTTACCATAGGCCCCGGGCTGTTCACCAAGCCTGGGCCCCCCACCCCACTGTAACTATGGCAGCACTAGCCTGGCGTTCATAGTACAGGACAGATAATGTCATTATGTCCTGATTTGTGCAAAATTGCCATAAAAAAAACAGTGATTTTTTGCAAATCATGGCGGAAGTGTAGCCAGGAGACAGTACACCACTGAAAGTATAAGTCTTTTTGGGTGGTCATGGGCCCCCCAGGAGCTCAGGGCCCCGGGCTGCCGCCTGAAACGTCCCTATTATAATCCACTACTGGGTACAAGGCAATGCACTAACGGAAACTGCTGTGGAGTTAGCAGCAAAGGTGTCTCTCTCTGCCATAAGGGGGAGTAATGAGAAACATGTCCTGATCACGGAACAAAAATCATGGTGCATTCACTCAGACAGTTTTTCATTAGTGCCAGTCTCCAAACACGCTCCTGGGGGTCCTAGACCCATATTATACCTAGACATTAAGTGTCCCATGGTGTCCTGGTCTCTCACTTGTTGCCAGACTACTACTTCCTACCTGGGCTGTCAAGGCATGCAAAATGTCAAGCTATTCCAACAGCTGGGTAATACCAGGTTAGGGTGGGTTCACACTGAGGAATTCTCGCGGATAAAATATGCAGAATTCTGTCGCCTGTATGCGCTCACTGCCGTGCGCCTCTCCGCCCGTGTCATAGACACCAATTTATGCCCGGGTGGATTCCGCATTCCGCCAAAAGAATTGACACATCAATTCTTTCGGCGGAATGCGGAATCAGCCAGCCCATAGAATGGTGTCTATGGAGTCGGCAGAAAGGCGCGCGGCCGTGCGTGCATATAGCCGGCAGAATTCCGCAGAATTTATCCGCAAGAATTCCTCAGTGTGAACCCACCCTTACAGGTGACTGACTTACAAAATTTAGGAGGTATAAAACAACCATCAGTAAAGCAAAGCCAGAGACGGGGTAATGCACTTCATAACAAACTGCAACCATTGTGCTTGTACTAAGATCATACAGCAGAAATCCTAATGTATGTGGACTGATACAGGCCACACACAGGCTGTAGGTTAAGACAAAACGAATGAGGACTGTCAGTGCTTCAAAAAAAGAAAAATAATTCCTATAATCCGGAATCTAACAGCTCATGAATGAACACCTGAACAGAACTGCAAGACATATCCTGTACTTCTGCAGTCTCATCAATGCTGGATTAGGGCCCTATTCCACCAGACGATTATCGTTCGCATAATCGTTAACGATTAACGATCTCAAACGACCGCTATTGTGAAAGACCTGAAAACGTTCACTCATTTCCATGGAACGATAATCGTTAGTTATGATCGTATTTGCGATCGTTTCTTCTTCGCTATTGCGTTTGTATCTACTGTGAACGACCAAACGACGTCTTATTCAATGCAAACGGTTTGCGAACGAGCACAATAAAAATAGAGCCAGGTCTTATAAAGCGATTAACGATTTCTCGTTCGGTCGTTAATCGTTAACTGCATTTCAACCAAACGATTATCGTTTAGATTCAAACGATTTAACGATAATCTGAACGATAACTGTCCGGTGGAATAGGGCCCTTAGAGTATTATTAACTGTACGAGCCCACAGCTTGTACAGTTTCTGTTTCTGTTGTTCATATCACAAAGTAATCACTCTAATAAAAATATATATAACTCTATAAGAAATCCTAAAAAGGCTTCACAAGACATTGTAAGACCACATGACCAAAGGCCAAAAGAGTGTTGTGTCACAAAAAAAAAAAAAAAAAAAAAAAAAGGGAACAGCAAAGGTCTAGTGACAGTCTGGGCTGCCATTCATTGCTACTCAGCCAACCAAAGTAAACACTATGGGGGAAATGTATCAAACTGGAGTAAAGCAGAATTGTCTTAGTTGCCCACAGCAACCAATCAGATTCCACCTTTCATTTTTCAAAGAATCTGTGAGGAATGAAAGGTGGAATCTGATTGGTTGCTAGGGGCAACAGGCAATTCTACTTTACACCTTTTTGATAAATCACCTTTGTTTTTTTTAAGGATGCAACAGTAACACATATTAAGGTGTTTTGTATCCAAATTCACTATTAAACCTGAGTCTAACATAAGGTCAACAATTCCATCAGTCACCACAAAGAAAATAAACTATGTCAGTCACATTGTCCTTTAGCTATTCTGGGCAATGTCCACACTATGAGATTGCAAATAGCACTTTCCTATTTCATCAGCCTTCATAGTCCTTATTCTGAAATAGATCATTGCAGGTCAGTAATGTCACCACCCATGCTGGATTCTAGTCTCCGTACTGGATTTCTGCTCTCAGTTCCTGTGTCACGTAACTGATGAGCGCTGCTGCCACCCGCTGTTGTAGAGCAGCATTGCCTGTTACCAGCATGATAAGATGGGTTGCATCAGTCCAGTCCAGGTTTCTGATTATGACGTAGATCTCCTCACACAGTTTCTTCTGCTGCACAGGAGGTAATTCCATCAGGATTTGAGGTATAGGTTTGAACTGTCCATTTGCCATCCAGGCTCCTAGGACCCCTCCTAGGGCACCACCTGAAAAACACATCAGTGGGTGATGGGTCATTAAGAGTAGAAAATAGAAATAAGTCCTCCTCTTCTAGGGAGTGTCTATAGTCGCTTACATCTATATACTTATATCTGTTCCTTGGAAACCTGGGTGCCAACAATAGTAGATACCATTATGACTTCTAAGGAGCGTTGTCAGCACATAAATCTGCTTACTTATAAAGGAATCCAAAACAATAGATTTATCACTGCCATTCAGGAGACTGGGAAAGCTGCCAGTTAAAGGGGTATTCCAGCTATCATATTTTATTTATATTTGTCTCAAGGTTTACAAATATTGCAAAAAAAGAATAAAGCAACGGTAGCAACCATACTAACTTGTCCTGATCCACCACCACCATGTTCAAACAGATCCTGATCCCTGCTTTTCCTCTCATGTGTTGTCCTTGCATGAGCTGCTTGCTTAGCCAATCACTGACAGCAGGGCCGCCATCAGAAATTTCGGGGGCCCATACAGCCGGAGTGTCTGGGCCCCCCATTAACAAAAAAACATGGGACATATTTTTGACTGATGTCTTTGAAGTAACTGGGTGGCTTTGGGATAATTCTGGAAAGCTGGGTCTCTTTGGATACATCCCACGCCAGCCAACTTCCGTGCACTATTAATTAAAATAAAAACTATGGAACCCAAGGGCCAGGGCCGGTTTTAGGTCAAATGTGGCCCTGGGCACAATTTAAAAGTGGGGCCCCAAGTGCTTAGACATTAAACCACTACACAGTCATAGTTAAATAAAGAAGGTGGTCTGAGAGGAGTGTTGCTAGGGTCTTAAAAGATCAGGAGCACAAGCCCCCTACACATGGCCACAAAATATTTCTACGCATTGGTACCAAATAATACTGCTGGGATGTGGGGGCAGACAGGGTGCAGGGATCAGGGATGGGGGGTTAGACAGGGTGCAGGGATCAGGGATGTGGGGGCAAACAGAGCGCTGACAAGAGTGCAAGGAGGTTGGGGCAGACAGGGTGCAGGGATGTGGGGGCAGACAGGGGGCAGGGATGTGGGGGCAGACAGGGGGCAGGGATGTGGGGGCAGACAGGGGGCAGGGATCAGGGATGTGGGGGCAGACAGGGTGCAGGGATGTGGGGGCAGACAGGGTGCAGGGATGTGGGGGCAGACAGGGTGCAGGGATGTGGGGGCAGACAGGGTGCAGGGATCAGGGATGTGGGGGCAGACAGGGTGCAGGGATTAAACCCCCCCCCCCCCAGCACACATCATCCCCCCCCAGCACACATGCACACATCATCCTCCCAGCACACATCATCCCCCCCAGCACACATCATCCCCCCAGCACACATGCACACATCATCCTTCCAGCACACATGCACACATCATCCCCGCAGCACACATCATCCTTCCAGCACACATCATTCCCCCCAGCACACATCATTCCCCCCAGCACACCTGCACACATCATTCCCCCCAGCACACATCCCCCCCAGCACACATCATCCCGCCTAGCACACATCATCCCCCCCAGCACACATCATCCCCCCCAGCACACATCATCCCCCCCAGCACACATCATCCCCCCAGCACACATCCCCCCCCAGCACACATGCACACATCATCCCCCCTAGCACACCTCATCCCCCCCAGCACACATCATCCCCCCCAGCACACATCATCCCCCCCAGCACACATCATCCCCCCCAGCACACATGATTACACACACATCTACACTTACTTGCAGGGAAGCTCCAGGACCCACGTGCTTCCTGTTTTCCTCCTGGTCCTCACACAGCGGCTCCAGGCCTCTCCCCCTTCTCCTCCGACATCGCAGCACAGGAGAAAGCTGACAGAGAAGGTTGTGTGGGGCGGGGGAGGGGCCCGGGGGAGTGAGGAAGAGGAGGGGGCCCAGGGAGAGTGAGGAAGAGGAGGGGGCCCTGTGTCTTCCTGCCTGTGCGGTACAGCTGACAGGAGCTTACACACAGGTATGCTGAACTGCCGGGCCCCCCTGGATGCTAGTTTTAGCCCGGGCCCCTGACAGCTGTACCGCCAATACTGCCCTGATGGCGGCCCTGACTGACAGCATAGGTGACCTGCTTCAGTCAGAGACTGAGTGGGCAGTTCCTAGAGGGGCAACAAGTCATAGGAAGAAGTGTAGAACACCAGGGACCAGAAGCCATCTTAACAGCAATGGCAGGGAAATGGGGCAGGCGAGTATCTTTGCACCAGGGCTGTGGAGTCAGAGTCTTGGAGTCGGAGTTAGTTTTGGCTGGAGTTGGAGTCAGAAAAAATGTACAGACTCTGACTCCAGCTTTAAAAAAAAAAAAAAAAAATCTTAGAACAATTTAGAATTGAGTTTTCATATGAATTTTTGATCATCAATATATTATGAGCAAAATTCTAAGGACATTGGCCCTAATAGATAAGGGTGGTCAAGTAATATATCAGTAATAGGACACTGGCCCTATTAGATAAGGGTGGTCGTGGAAAAGTTGTCGGTCACTATTTGGCAGCTTGTTTCTGAGCTGGAAGAGTCCATTGTGTGGGGGGAAATATGTACTGTTCTCTTTTTGGATGCTGGATGACTGTATATGAGCAGCAGTGTAATATGAAGATATCCTGTGTAATATAGAGGAGGAGGAGAAGAAGACATAAGTAGTGTAGCAGTAACCTCTGTCCTCAATGTGCTGTTTTTCTTCAGTGTTCTATGACTGCAGCAGGCTGTGTGTGTGCTATGGCTGCAGCTGTGTGTGTGTGTGTATGCTATGGCTGCAGAAGGCTTTGTGTGTGTGTGTGTGCGTGTTATGGCTGCAGCAGGCTGTGTATGTGTGCTATGGCTGCAGCTGTGTGTGTGTATGCTATGGCTGCAGAAGGCTTTGTGTGTGTGTGTGTATGCTATGGCTGCAGCAGGCTGTGTGTGTGTGCGTGTCATGGCTGCAGCAGGCTGTGTGTGTGCACTATGGCTGCAGCAGGCTGTGTATGTGTGCTATGGCTGCAGCTGTGTGTGTGTGCGTGCGTGTATGCTATGGCTGCAGCTGTGTGTATGCTATGGCTGCAGAAGGCTTTGTGTGTGTATGCTATGGCTGCAGCAGGCTGTGTGTGTGTTATGGCTGCAGCAGGCTGTGTGTGTGTGTGTGTGTATGTGTGTGCACGGGCGCTATGACTGCAGCAGGCTGTGTGTATGTGCTATGGGTACAGCAGGCTGTGAGTGTGTATGCTATGGCTGCAGCTGTGTGTGTGTGTGTGTGTGTGTAGGTACTATGGCTGCAGCAGGCTGTGTGTGTGTGTGTGTGTGTGTGCGTGCGTGCGTGCGTGCGTGCGTGTGTGTGTGTGTGTGTGTGTGTGTGTGTGTGTGTGTGTGTGTGTGTGTGTGTGTGTGTGTGCACGCCGATATGGCATGCCCCCACACCCAGTTACCCCTCTATATCACTATGTGTGACCCCCTCTATATTACAGGGATCTGGCATTGTTAGTGTTTCTGTGTGTATGGTGAATATTTAGTTAGAAACATAGAAGACTGTCAGCAGGAAAAGACCACCTGCTCCATCTAGTCTAGTTATTAGTTTAGGACATGGAGGCTGGAGACTGGCTGCATCCACTGCACACACAGGAGAAGCTGCTTTATATCTTTCCTTATTCCCTCAGAAGTCGCCCCAGGATCATGTAGGACATTAGAGAGAAGCTGCTGAGCCAGTGTGATAAATAACTCCCCTGGTATATGACTGGCCGTTTATGAAGGAGCAGGAGTCACTCCTGATAAAAATTCAGGAGTCGGAGCTGCGGCTTACCGACTCCACAGCCCTGCTTTGCACTTTTATTTTTCAAGCACTTTAAACCAAATATAATTTTTTTTTATTGCTGAAATGACCCTTTAATGACTTTGATCTGAGAATGCGATACAGTCGGCTCGACTGATCCAGGAATATGTAATGTGTTTATTACCCACGGCTATTCCAGGGGGTCCTCCTAGCAATCCTCCTACAAAGGCTCCAGCACCAGCAGCCATGGCTCCCCTGGCAGAGTGCTTTACAGCAGCCTTCATTTTCTGTTCTGTCGACAAGTGGCACAAAAGGCGCATGATATCTTCCACGTTAATCGGCATTTTCAGTGCTGAAACCAAGACATAATGGTCACAATAAGTAACAAATGTACTGGTAAGCGCTGCAGAATCTGTTGGCGCTATACAAATAAATATTAAACAGTATTGACCTGTACAATAGACTTATAAATAAGAAATGTGCTTGATAATCATGGGACCCCATCATTGTCATGGTTTAATGGTAATCTTCATGACTGATACACTGATGACAGCTTTTTTTTTTCCTGCTGCATGTGTACAACACCAAGGAAAACCAAACACCAAAGCAGAAAAATCCGTACATGAAATGGAAAAGAAGAACGTTTCCATTCCATGGAGTGATTTAATAGCAAACAACCTTCTTTATTTCAACACAACGGCCATTGTTTTAAAATAATGTCCATTACTGGCCATTAAATGCCGGACATCCTCTAAATTTCAACAGTGTGTTAACATAGCCTGTGTTTTCAAACCACTCCTGGTTACTGTGTGGGAACATAGCCAAATGGTGGACAAGCCTGGAGGACAGAAATGGCTGCACATCACACCCATGGTTGATACTAAAGCTTGTTCAGCTACATTAACCCCTTAAGGTCAAAGCCAATTTTCGTTTTTGCTCTTTTGCTTTTTCCATTTTATGCTTAAAAGGCCATTGCGCTTGCATGTTTTCACCTAGAGACGTATATGAGCGCTTATTTTTTGCGAAACCAATTGTACTTTGCAATGACAGGCATTATTTTTCCATAAAATATGCTGCGAAACCGGAATAAAATAATTTGCGCTGTCAAATTGAAAAAAAACAAACAAATTTGTTTTGATTTCGGTGAGTGTTGCATTTACGCCGTTCACCCTATGGTAAAACTGACTTGTTTTGCATGTTCCTCAAGTCGTTACGATTACAACGATATATAACATGTATAACTTTTATATTATCTGATGGCTTTTAAAAAATTCAAACCATTGTTAACAAATATATGTTCCTTAAAATCGCTCCATTCCCAGGCTTATAGCGCTTTTATCCTTTGGTCTATGGGGCTGTGTGAGGTGTCATTTTTTGCGCCATGATGTGTTCTTTCTATCGGTACCTTGATTGCGCATATACAACTTTTTGATCACTTTTTATAAAATTTTTTCTGGATTTGATGCAACCAAAAATGCGCAATTTTGCATTTTGGGATTTTTTTGCGCTGACGCCGTTTACCGTGCAAGATCAGGAATGTGATCAATTAATAGTTCGGGAGATTACGTGCGCGGCTATACCAAATATGTTTATTTATTTATTTATATTTATAAAATGGGAAAAGGGGGGTGATTTAGACTTATTAGGGGAGGGGATTTTTTATTAATAAAAACACTTTTTTTTTTTTCATCAACTAGAAGTCCCCCTGGAGGACTTATATATACACAGCAATAATCTCTCATAGAGATCAATGCTGTGTATATACACAGCAAAGATCGATTAGATCGGTCATATATTGCTTTGGCCTGCTGCAGCGTCAGCGTCACTGCTGAGGCCCGGGCCGGCCAGAAGAACGGATCCCCCCCGCGCGATCGCATCACGGGGGGGAGATCCGTCCCACTAGACACCAGGGACGTGCAGTACAAAGCACTTCAATGCAGCTGTCATGTTTGACAGCTGCATTGAAGTGCTTAATTAGCCGACGCGGCAACGGGACCCACGACGGCTAATAGAGGCACTGCCTGGCTGCAGATTGCAGCCGGGAGCAGTGCCGTTCAGAGCCCCTGGGGGGACCCCGCTCTGAACACCCCCTGCGACACCATGACATACCAGGTACGTCATGGGTCGCTAAGGGGTTAAAAACCAACATCAGAAGTTAGAACATAATTTGATCAAACCATATTGCCTCATGTACCACGTGCAGGTCTTCTGATACACGTGAGTGCCTACGTTAAACAACACTGCCGGTCAGCGACCGCCAACCCCGCAAAACAAGCGCAAGAAGGGAAGTGGGGCCATAGAATGGCCCTGCAACCCGACTGTCACAGGACCAAACCCCAAGGGACCCCCCAAAACCCCACAGGCGCCACCAGCAGAGAAAGCAGCCACCAAGCAACACAAGTGTGAACAAGGTGTTACTACTCACCAAACCACCAGTAGAATGGGTTGGCGGTTGCTGACCGGCACAGTGTCGTTTAGCGTAGGGACTCGTGTGTCAGAAGACCAGCATGTGTTGCTTGGTGGCTGCTTTCTCCGCCGGCGGCGCCTGCGAGGTTTGGGGGGGACC
Source organism: Dendropsophus ebraccatus (assembly GCF_027789765.1). Classification (NCBI taxonomy): domain Eukaryota; kingdom Metazoa; phylum Chordata; class Amphibia; order Anura; family Hylidae; genus Dendropsophus; species Dendropsophus ebraccatus. Next base: position 88,142,470 of record NC_091457.1, read on the forward strand.
CTTGGGGTTTTGTCCTGTGACAGTGGGGTTGCAGGGCCGTTTAGCGTAGGCACTCATGTGTATCAAAAGACCTGCACGTGGTACATGAGGCAATATGGTTTGATCAAATTATATACTACCTCCTGATGTTGGTTTTTAATGTAGCTGGTAGGCTTTAGTATCAACCATGGGTGCGATGTGCAGCCATTTCTGAATTGAATCAATGGGACAGATGGAACTTCAAGCAAAGTCCACGGCCTGAGCTCCGCTTGAAATGCCACGCTAATTATGTAGTGTGAACATACCCTTAGCCCGAGCCCATCAGTAAACAAGCCCCAATCTCTTAGATCATCACTCCTTTACAGATCCATGCGTCTCTTTCCCTCCTTCCTAACATCTCTGGATTTGTTGCATGAATGGCTGTATATTCATGAATATATTGTGGAGAATTTTAGCAAATGTGGTAATAAAAATCTATTAGTTCATAAAGAAGGATAGATAAGGAGAAAAGAGGGACAGAGGGATTTAGGTCAAAAGTAGGAAGCGTCCCTCTAAAAGAAGCAAGCTTAGGAGGTATGATGCTGTACATTCTGGAGAATTATAACAAGGCTGCATAAAGAAACACTGGATTGTTTAACACTGTGGACTGCACAACCCCTATTTATGAAGGCTGATTGTGTGGCCAATAATGACGATTTAACCCCTTAATGACTAGCAACATATTAGGACTTTACAAAAAAAAGAGGTACTCTGACATCAAGGAAAAAATAAATAAACATGCTGCAGAAGCAGCATTTACCTGTCTGCCCCAGTTCTGAAAGTACAAAATATCTTTTTGTTTTGTCCCTGACAGTTCCCCTCCCAAATCTGTTGAAGAACTTAAAAAGATACCTACCACTTTGTGCGAACAGCAGGATCCCTGTTCAAAACTCCCATGGCTTTGCATTGTAATATTTTATTTTTATTATTTATTTTTTTAAAGTATAGTTTTTAAATTTATAGATGTTCTTTTAGTGTGAACATGCCCTTACTGCTGCCAGGCACTGAATCAGGTGGAATTCCGTGGCAGAACCTTTCCCCGCGGAATCCCGCCTGTCTCAGTGTGTCATAGCCTGTCTATGGGAAAGCGCGCGCTCCTCCGTTGCCGCCGCTCTCCCCTCAGAGAAATGACATGTCACTTCCTTGGGCGGAGAGTGGCGGCAGCGGAGGAGCACGCTCTCCCATAGACAGACGCTGTGGAATTCCGCCTGATTTACTCAGTGTGAACATACCCTAAAGGGGCGACACAGCCCCTTTGCTGCCATCTTTGTTAGTGTTGGGAATTGCAGGGCTCTAATCAGTTCCTGATGTCCTGCAATGAGCAGCGATATGCGGAGCAGGATGCCGCCACATTATCCCCCCCACAACTGTATATTCTTATATAAGGACATGGGAAGGAGACTGCCCGACACAATCTTGGTGTTCGTCAGCCTCTGTACAGCGAGCAATGATTGCCATCACCACTCAGTGTGCTAGAAGCAGAGGCTGCCAGATAGGGGTCTGACTGCTAGAACCCCACAAATCACAAGAACAAGTGTCCAGAGTGCCCATTTGATTAAAGCAGCAGTCACGTATGCATACTGCCATCCTATTAACACTTTAAGGGTCTGACAAAGATAGCGGATAAGGGACATGATTACAGCCTCTGGCTATCTTGAGCAGTTGTACAATGTGTAAATGAAGTAGCAGTCCAGTGTACAAATGACAGGATTCAAGCAATTCGGAAAATCAGTTGTACGTTAAATTACTTATGCAACTGATCTGAAAGACAGATCAGGGTTGCTGTCTAATAGGGTTATTTGGGGATGAAAGTCCATGATAGCGAAGGCCACAGGAGCCAGGACGAGGGCTTTGCTGTACTTTGCTCAGAAATGCTGTGGCAGGTACAGGGTGACTTTGGAGCATGCTTAGCAGCCATCCCATTCAGCTCTACAGAGGAGCAAGGAGATGGCTGCACCAGGAGCTACTGCACATCCTGAGAGCCGGCCATAATTATACAAGAGAACACATAGCCACTAGAAACCAAAAGTACACCACAGCCCACAGACACCCGAGTACACAACCAGAGCCCATAGACACCCAGAGTACACAACCAGAGCCCATAGACACCCAGAGTACACAACCAGAGCCCGTACACAACAAGAGCCCATAGACACCCAGCGTACACAACCAGAGCCCGTACACAACCAGAGCCCATAGACACCCAGCGTACACAACCAGAGCCCGTACACAACCAGAGCCCATAGACACCCAGCGTACACAACCAGAGCCCGTACACAACCATAGCCCATAGACATCCAGAGGACACAACCAGAGCCCATAGAAACCGAAAGTACACCACTATAGCCCATAAACACCCATAGCCCGCAAACACCCAGAATACACAACCATAGCCCATAGACACCAAGAGTGCACCACCAGAGCCCATAGACAACCAGGGGGAGATTTATGAAAGGGTGTAAATATACACCTGGTGTAAACTGCCCCCAGCAAGCAATCACAGCTTCTCTTACATTTTACCAGAGCTGAAAGCTGAGCTGTGATTGGTTGCTGTGGGCAGTTTACACCAGGTGTATATTTACACCCTTTCATAAATCTCCCCCCAAGAGTACACAACCATAGCCCAGACACCCAGAGTACACAACCATATTCCATAGACACCTAGAGTACACAGAATAGATATAATAAAATAGATAAGAATATACTGTCTGCTCCAAGAACAACAATGTAACTACTGTCCACAGACACCCAGAGTACACAACCACAGCCTGTACACACCCAGAGGACACAACCATAGCCTGTACACACCCAGAGGACACAACCATAGCCCACAGCCACCCAGAGGACACAACCATAGCCCACAGCCACCCAGAGGATACAACCTGAGCCCACAGCCACCCAGAGGACACAACCTGAGCCCACAGCCACCCAGAGGACACAACCAGAGCCCACAGCCACCCAGAGGACACAACCAGAGCCCACAGCCACCCAGAGGACACAACCATAGCCCACAGCCACCCAGAGGACACAACCAGAGCCCACAGCCACCCAGAGGACACAACCATAGCCCACAGCCACCCAGAGGATACAACCAGAGCACACAGCCACCCAGAGGACACAGCCACCCAGAGGATACAACCAGAGCCCACAGCCACCCAGAGGACACAACCATAGCCCACAGCCACCCAGAGGATACAACCAGAGCCCACAGCTATGTACTCTGGGTGTGTACAGGCTATGGTTGTGTACTCTGGGTGTCTGTGGACAGTAGTTACATTGTTGTTCTTGGAGCAGACAGTATAATCTTATCTAGCCACCCAGAGGACACAACCATAGCCCACAGCCACCCAGAGGATACAACCAGAGCCCATAGACACTCGGTACACAACCAGAGCCCATAGACACCCAGAGGATACAACCAGAGCCCACAGCCACCCAGAGGACACAACCAGAGCCCACAGCCACCCAGAGGATACAACCAGAGCCCACAGCCACCCAGCGGACACAACCTGAGCCCACAGCCCCCCATAGGATACAACCATAGCCCACAGCCACCCAGAGGATACAACCAGAGGATACAACCATAGCCCTTAGCCACCCAGAGGACACAACCTGAGCCCACAGCCACCCAGAGGATACAACCAGAGCCCACAGCCACCCAGAGGATACAACCAGAGCCCACAGCCACCCAGAGGATACAACCAGAGCCCACAGCCACCCAGAGGATACAACCAGAGCCCATAGACACTCAGTACACAACCTGAGCCCACAGCCACCCAGAGCATACAACCAGAGCCCATAGACACCCAGAGGACACAACCATAGCCCACAGCCACCCAGAGGACACAACGAGAGCCCATAGACACTCGGTACACAACCTGAGCCCACAGCCACCCAGAGGACACAACCAGAGCCCACAGCCACCCAGAGGACACAACCTGAGCCCACAGCCACCCAGAGGACACAACCAGAGCCCACAGCCACCCAGAGGATACAACCATAGCCCACAGCCACCCAGAGGATACAACCTGAGCCCACAGCCACCCAGAGGATACAACCAGAGGATACAACCATAGCCCACAGCCACCCAGAGGATACAACCATAGCCCACAGCCACCCAGAGCATACAACCTGAGCCCACAGCCACCCAGAGGACACAACTGGATTAGACACAGGGGGAGTATAAACCAGAAGAAGCCATACTATAACCATCAGGGTATGAGCTATGAGATGGGGATGGCAATATGTCTCCAGCTGCTGCAGAACTACAACACTCAGCATGCTGTCACATAGCTGAATATACTAAGGGACATCTGACAAGGAACTACAAGTCCCATCACACCCTGCAGGCTGCCATCACATACTCGCCAATAGAAGGAATCAGCCTATTACTGCTATAGTATAGTCACTGCACAGTCATACACAGAACTACAAGTCGCAGGCAGTTACCGCACACATCGCCACTCACCGCGTCCCGGACACCAGTGCAAACCTCACGGTCACCGGCCTGACGGCACAAAAAGACGATCAGCCATGTGACAGCTGAAGAGGGCGGGGCTACGAATCAGCCGCTCCCCATTGGGTGGAAATCAATAGAGTGTGACATCCCGACATCACTCGTGTCTGGAGCGAGTGACGTCATGTGGCTCGGGTATAAAGGTTGAGACGCGTCCTCACGATTGCATTTAGCCCCCGATATTGCGCTCGTACTCGGCTCCATGCGCAGACTGTACGCGGGCCGTGTTAGCGTACGGCAGGATTGATTATGCACAACTAAAGTAAATGTGCCGTACAGTGATTGGCTGTTCTCGTGCACGTGACAGCTCGTTTGCTAGAACGTTGATCCTAGATGAGTCAGAGTGCCCTCCAGTGGAAGCAGGGTGTAGTGACAGCCTTCCCATTATAAAAATGACATCTGGATAAACTGTGAATTTATAAACCTTTCCTACATTACTGATTTATACATATTGTATAAAAAGTCTGCCAGAATGGAGGAAGCGCCTGGAACCTAACATCTATTATAATAAAACAGATAAGAATATATTATTATACTGTCTCCAAGGACAACAATGTCATTACTGTATTCTAGTTCATAGTGGGCACTACCATGTTTCCCCAAAAATAAGACGCCCTCTCAAAATAAGACACCCCTACAGTAAAGTAAGACCCCGAAAAGAAGGGACCCCCCACCATTGCCTTTTCTAGGGCCGCAGGGAGCTTGGTCCATGTCCTCTAATGTCCTCCGCGCACCCAACGCACAACGCCACTGCACGGCCTGCCGGCATGTCCCGCTGCATGCCGCCACCCATCCCGCAAGGATGTGAGTATTTCAGGGAGGATGTCTTATTTCTCTCCCCTGGCCGGGGGGTGAGAAATAAGACATACCCTGAAAATAAGACATATGGGGAGATTTATCAAACTGGTGTAGAATTCTCAGTTGCCCCTAGCAACCAATCAGATTCCACACAGATTCTTTTAGAGCAGTTATATTCTTGCACATAGGGAACAGGATTATAGTAGATATATCCCTGTACACCGGGTCAATGTTATAGTACTCCTGGAGCAGTTATTTCCAATGCACATCGGACTTATCCCTTCCAATTTGCATGTTGGATGCACAGATGAGCGGGCAACGATTTCTCCACGGTGGCATCAGAAGCCGGACTGGCAGGAGGCGGTAATTAGATCTCAGGGGTGCGTATAATCCGAATTTGTGAGGGAGACGAATGGAAGACCGCCTTCAAGGCACTTGGAATACCTTGTCATGCCCTTCGGCTTGTGCAACTCCCTCGGCAGTCTTCCAGGAGTTTGTCAATGATATCTTCTGGGACCTCCTCTACACTTGTGTCACCGTTTACCTGGTTGACAATCTGGTCTATTCTTCAAATCTGCAGACTCACGCGGGGCATGTACGTCAGGTGCTGCGACAATTAAGAGCCAATTGCCTCTACACCAAGTTGGAGAAGTGCATGTTCCATCAGTCTAGCCTTCCCTTCCTTGGATACATTGTCTCAGATAGTGGTGTGCAGATGGATCCAGCAAAACTGTCAGCAGTTCTTTAGTGGTCTCAAAGCAATACAATGGTTCCTGGGGTTTGCCAATTATTTTACAGTTGGCAGTGTATTCCACATTTTTCCACCCTGGTCACGCTGATCGTGGCTCTTACCAAAAAGAATGCAAACCCCAAGAGGTGACCGCCCAAGGCTGAACAAGCCTTTGCTAGATGAAAGGAGAAGTTCGGCCAAAAGTATTTTTTAATATGTTACTACTTATGGAAAGTTAGACAAATTCCTAATGTACATTAATTATGGGAAATGCACATATAGGGATATTTCCCTTAATTTAGTAGATCATGGAGTGTTGAAATTCTCTCAAAATTTGTGACGTCACAAATCAGGGTTTAATTCCTATGGAGTGTCCAGCAGTGGGTGCCCTATATATAGAATTCAATGAGTACCATTGACATATATATAGTGCGCCCATGCTTGACACTCAATGGAATCAATGGCTGTATATGTAAAACGTCTGTCTGCACACATATACACTGTACTACTCCCCCATCCCGAGCCTGCCACTGCAGTTCACCTGATCCTGGAGCAGCATTCCGGAGCTCTGGATTACTATTCCCACCACGGCCTACTTCCTCCCTTAGACTGGGGTCTCAATTATAGCAGCGGACCCCCTGCACCGCCGCTGATGCCTGCCCCTGCTGTCACTCAATGCATACCTCTGCCTTGTTTCTGCTGACCGCAGCTCCAGCTTGCCGGGCGGGTCTGCTGCTGTAATTGAGGCTCTGGTCTCAGGGAGGAAGTAGGCTTGAGACCGGGGCCTCAATTACAGCAGCGGTCCCACCTGGCAAGCCGGAGCTGCAGCCAGCAGAAACAAGTCAGAGGTATGCATTGAGTGACAGCAGGGGCAGGCATCAGTGGCAGTGCAGGGGGTCTGGGCAGGTCCGCTGCTGTAATTGAGACCCAGGCCTAAGGGAGGAAGTAGGCCGCGGCGGGAATAGTGATCCAGAGCTCCGGAATGCTGCTTCAGGATCAGGTGAACTGCAGTGGCAGGCTCGGCATCGGCGGTGATGGGGATATCCCTGGTACTACTTCCCCATCATCTGCTCATAGTATGAGCAGGTGATGGGGGGGGTAGTACAGTGTATATGTGTACAGACAGACGTTTTACATATACAGCCATTGATTCCATAGAGTGTCCAGCAGGGGCACACTATATATAGAAGTCAATTGTACTCACCATAGGAATTACACCCTGATTCATGACGTCACAAATTTTGAGAGAATTTCAACACTCCATGATCTACTAAATTGAGGGAAATAGCCCTATATGTGCATTTCCCATAAATAATGTACATTAGAAATTTGTCTTACTTTTCATAAGTAATAACATAATAAAAAATACTTTTGGCCGAAGCCAATGTCACCCAGATGGACTCTTTTGGGAGTACCAATACATGTGTCTTTTCTTTAGCTGAAAGGAATTATGCCATAGGGCAGTGTTTCTCAAACTTTTCAAGTCAAGTACCCCCATGCAACGAGATGCTCCAGCCGAGTACCCCCAAGGATGCCATCCATTATTAACATTGCCCAGGGTAGATTTACACATACGCTTCGCAGCTAAATACATTGTGATACTCTGTAATGTTATGGCTTATGGCTCTGCATTCTCACAGCGGATTTTCATTCTGCTGTGAGAATGTAGCCACTGCCTATTTACCTAATTAGCTGCCGGGCCTTAAAGTGACTCTGTTACCAAAACCGGACCCCCCTCCCCAAACCGCTTGTACCTTCAGAATGCTGCTTTTAATCCAAGATCTGTCCTGGGGTCCGTTCAGCAGGTGATGCAATTATTGGCCTAACAAAAATACCTTTAAACTTGAAGCCCGTGCCAAACAGGAGTATCTGTGCCCTAACCTTGCACAACCTCTCTGTCCCTCCTCCCCGCCCTCTTTATCATTAGAAATGCTCCAGGCAGATTGCCTCCTATTCCTCACCTGTGGCAGCTCGGCACATGGGCTGGATCGTTAAGGACCTGGGCAATGTTCAGCATGGAGAAAATGTTTCAGTGGCATTCCTAATGATGAAGAGTGTAGGGAGGAGGGACGGAGGGGTGGTGCAAAGTTAGGGCACAGATACTCTCGTTTGGGACGGGCTTCAAGTTTAAAAGTATTTTTTTAGGACAATAACTGCATCACCTGCCGAACGGACCGCAGGACAGATCCTGGATTAAAAGCAGCTATCCGAAGGTACAAGTGGTTTGGGGGGGGGGGGGGGGGGGGGGTTGGGGTCAGATTGTGGGTACAGAGTCGCTTTAAACAGATCATGCTTACCTGCCTGTGCTCCCACCTACTTCTCTGGGGGAGAGAGAGGAGATGATGGGGGAGAGAGAGGAGGTGATGGAGGAGAGAGAGGAGGTGAGGGGGGTGAGAGAGGAGATAATAAGGGAGAGAGGAGGTGATGGGGGTGAGAAAGGAGATGATGGGGGAGAGAGGAGGTGATGGGGGGACAGAGATGCTGATGGGGGGACAGAGGAGGTGATGAGGGGACAGAGATGCTGATGGGGGACAGAGGAGGTGATGGGGGGACAGAGGAGGTGATGAGGGGACAGAGATGCTGATGGGGGGACAGAGATGCTGATGGGGGACAGAGGAGATGATGGGGGTGAGAGGAGGTGATGGGGGGACAGAGATGCTGATGGGGGACAGAGAAGGTGATGGGGGAGGTGTTTGGGGACAGAGATGCTGATGGGGGACAGAGGAGGTGATGGGGGGACAGAGATGGTGATGGGGGGACAGAGATGGTGATGGGGGGACAGAGATGGTGATGGGGGGACAGAGATGGTGATGGGGGAAAGAGATGCTGATGGGGGACAGAGGAGGTGATGGGGGGGAGAGATGCTGACAGGGGTGGATTTTGCATTGTGGGCACAATCGGGGTGGGAGGGTGCTGTAAGGAACTGAGAGGAGTCCGGTGACCTCCAGGTCAGGGAACCATGGGGGTGTGTGGGAGGGTGGGCACAGCCCTATTACCTCCTCTCTTCCTCAATCACCTTCCCGCTGCTCCCGGATCCGGCAGCCGCAGGGGGACAGCATGCACCAGGCGCTGGGTCCCATGCGATCACCCTGACTCTTCTTGCTTCCCCCAGCAGCATCTCCCGTCCCCACAGAACGCTGCTGAGCTGCTGCTGGGGGAATGATGGAGAGCCCTGCTGCTGTGCTTGACGCCGGGACATTGCTCAGTGATGGCAGTGTCCTGGCACCCATAGCCAAAGTTTGTTTGTTTTTCCCCCCTCCTGCGTACCCCCTCAACTTGCAGCACGTACCCCCTTGGGTATGGTACCGCAGGTTGAGAAACACTGCCATAGGGGATCATGATCTACTGGCGATTAAGTTGGCTCTTGAAGAGTGGCGTTATCTCCTGGAGGGGGTGAAGCATCCAATTAACATCTTTACTGACCACAAGAATCTCCTCTACCTCCAGTCAACTCAGCACTTAAAGGGGTTATCCAGCGCTACAAAAACATGGCCACTTTCTTCCACACAGCGTCCTCCCGCTGGCTCTGCCTGGGGGTCAGCCGCGCTCCCGCCCCGGGCAGTTAACCCCATAGACACCGCGGTCAGGGCGACCACAGTGTCTATGGGGCAGCTGGGGGGAGATCCACTCCCTCCGACCCCCCCCTTCACAGTTACCATAGTAACCCAGACGCTGCTTTCTGCGTCTGGGCTGCTATAGATGAGAGTGATCAGGTCCCTGCACTGAGGGGACCTGATGAAATGAATGAGCTGTCAGATTCTGACAGCTGATTCATTCTCTGTAATGCATTACAGCACAGATCATGTGCTATAATGTGTTATAGTGGTACCTGCAAAGTGAAAGCGAAACATACACAATATACATACACAAATAAGTACAATACAATACAAAATATACATACACAAATAAGTAAATAAATAAATACACAAATAAATAAATAAAATTAATAAATATAAATAAATAAATATACCCATTCCCCATTCCCCTTTATAAATGATCCCCTATAAATGAGACATAAATTTGGTATCGCCGGGTCCGTGATGACCCCATCTATTAACCAGTTACATTAATTATCCCACCCAATTAACGCAGCAAAAAAATTTTATAAAAAAAATCAAAATTACAAATGTTTGTTAATCCCACCCCCTAAAAATATAGATAAAAGCTATCAAAACGTCCCAAGTACTCAAAAGGTGTACCACTAAAAATGTCAGCTTATGCCGCAAATGAAAATAACTCCATTGACAAAAATGTTAAAATATTACTGCCCTTACAATATGCAAGACACAAACAGTTTTTATAGTATAAATGCCATAAACTATAACAAAAGCTATATAAAATTGATATCTCTGTAATCGTACCGACCTGACAAATAATGATAACATGTCATATGTAACGTATAGTAAACGGCATACAAAAAAATGGTGAAAAACAGCTGCTAAATTGTGTTTTTTGTTCATACCACCTCATAAAAAAATTTAATAAAAAATGATTAGGGTGTCACATGTCCCCCCGAATGGTACCGATGGAAACGTCAACCCGTCTTACACAAATATTTCGGCACCCCAAGGCCTCTGTGACATAGTATAATGGCTAAAAAAAAAAACTGAAATAAAAAAAGGACCCAAAATTCACCAGGTCTCTGTCATGTCTGCGGCCTGTGGTTGAGTCAGGTAACGCACTGCGGCCACATATCGGGGATTTCTAGAAACACTGGAATAAGCGGAATAAATAGTGAGAGGTATTTCTCAGTTAGTATTTGCTGTGTAAGAGGAAAAAAATTTATTAAAATAGAATATCTGCCCAAAAAATTAACATTTTAAATTTCCCCTCCAACTTAAATTTCAGCGAAACACCTAAAGCAGGGGTCTCAAACTCGCGGCCCGCGGGCCAACTGCGGCCCTCGGGACACTAGTTTGCGGCCCCCACCTCACCCAGTGTCCCGCATTATATGTGGCCCGACCCAGCGACGTCACTAGGCATTAAGATTCAGGGCCAGGAAAGTCACTGCCCTGAATCTTTTGCCTACCGACGTCAAACTACAGGTGGCAGTGCTGGGGCCCGACAGCGATCACCCCCAGAACATCCCCCCCCGCCCCGATACTCACTGCGTCAGCACTGCCCTCTCTCCCCTGAGGCCGGATCCCACGGACGTACAGCACGCTGAGGACGCGCTGCTCAGTGACGTTATCCGGCCCCTCATTCATTGGATAGACGTCCGTGGCGGCTCCACGCTCCTGCGGCGCCTCTCTCCTGCCTCTAGTCTACACGGGCTGGAATTACGTCAACCGGCAGTTGTGCCCCACGACCGGCGATAGCGGATCCAAGCTGGTGAGTATTCTATTGTAACCCAGGGGATGGCGGCCGGGGGGTGGAAAGGCTGGGGGGTTGGCAGTGTGTGTGTGTGGGGGGATGGTGGCCAGGTGGGGTAGTGTGTGTAGGGGGGGGAGTAAGGTGATAAAGTGTGTGTAGGGGGGTCACGTGGGGTAGTGTGTGGGGGGGTCACGTGGGATAGTGTGGGCACTATATGGGGGCATTGGATACTATGTGGGCACTATATGGGGGCATTGGATACTATGTGGGCACTATATGGGGGCATTGGCTACTATGTGGGCACTATATGAGGGCATTGGATACTATGTGGGGCATATATGGGCCCATTGGCTACTATGTGGGCACTATATGGGGGCATTGGATACTATCTGGGCACTATATGGGGGCATTGGATACTATCTGGGCACTATATGGGGCATTGGATACTATGTAGGCACTATATGGGGGCATTGGATATTATATAGGGCACTGTATGGGGGATTGGCTACTATGTGGGGCACTATATGGGGGCATTGGCTACTATGTGGGGCACTAATTGGGGGATAGGCTACTATGTGGGTAACTATATTGGGGGATTGGCTACTATGTGGGGCACTATATGGGGGATTGGCTACTATGTGGGGCACTATATGGGGGGATTGGCTACTATGTGGGGCACTATATAGGGGGAATGGCTACTATGTGGGGCACTATATGGGGGATTGGCTACTATGTGGGGCACTATATGGGGGATTGGCTACTATGTGGGGGCATTGGCTACTATGTGGAGCACTATATGGGGGGATTGGATACTATGTGGGGCACTATATGGGGGGATTGGATACTATATAGGGCACTATAATTGGGATTGGATACTATATGGGGTACTATTCAGTCAGCAGCATGTGGTGACTGTAGGGGAGTGGCTATGGAGGGTTGCTATCTTGTTTTTCTTGTGGAAACCCTGATGCGGCCCAGCCTCACCCAGACTCTACCTCCAGCAGCCCCAGGGTAAATTGAGTTTGAGACCCCTGACCTAAAGGGTTAATAAACTTATGAAATGTTACTTTGAATACTTTAAGGGGGGGAATTTTTACAGTGGAGAGATTTATAGGGGTAACTTACATACAGGCCCCACAAATCCCCTTCAGAACTGAACTGGTCCCTAATAAAATCAGAGCTGAAATTTTCATAAAAATTTGAAAAATCGCTGCAAAATTTCGAAGCTCTCTAACATCCTAACAAGTAGAAGGACGGTCACCAAATGACATCACCATAAAGCAGACATGTTGTAGATGTTGCATTATTAATTAGTTCATGTGGAATGACTATGTTTTTTAGAAAAAGAGAGCTTTGAATATAAAGAAATGTAAATTTTTCACATTTTTGCGCAAATGTTGTGATTTTTACAAAAAACTACTGAGTGTATCAACCAAAGTATACCACAAACATAAAGAGGAATATGTCACGAAAAAAACTGTCTCAGAATAGATAGTTAAAAGCACCGCAGAGTTATCAATACATATAGAGACATAGGTCAGATTTGACAAATAGGCCCCGAGCATTAAGGCCAAAACAGGCTGAAGAGGAAAGGGGTTAAATCAGGAGTGTGCGATGTAAGCGTGCCCTAGGAGGCAGGGACATGCACGCCGGCCAGAGGAGAGGCAGGCAGGATCGTGGCCAGGCGCCTGAGGGGGATTTTCTGATTCCTCAGAATAGGCCATCAATATCTGAGAAATTGAAGGGGTAACTCAAAACTTCTAATAAAATAAAGAAGCATACTTACCTGCATTCTGCAATATGTTTCAATTTTTCGTTTTTGCACCGTTCCTCAGATTGCCGTTCTGATTCTCCCTCTCAGGTGAAGAAATCCTCCTCTAACCAGATCCGCTCCAACACTTCCCCCCCCCCCCCCATCAGCCACCATCTCAAAAATCCCAGCACCCCAGTCACCTGCTGCCACAGCACCTCATCATGTGGGTATCGGCTCTGCTACATCATCTGCTTTGCTACATCAACTGCTCTGCTACATCATCTGCTTTGCTACATGATCAACTCTGCTACATCATCAAATCAGTTTCATCATGTGGGTATCCGCTCCGCTACATCATTGGCTCTGCTACATAGAAACAAGCATTGCATGATGGGAAATGCAGTTTCCCGGAAGGCACCATCTTGGATTAAGGGTAGCTTCACACATACCTTATCGCAGCAGATTTGATCTAAATAACTGAACACAGCATCAAATCTGTTGCGGTTCCTGTATGTGTGAAGGCACCCTTAGACTGGCCTTTATAAAAAAACAAGTTACTCAGGAACGATGGCAGCTAGAAACACAGGAGACGGCTCAAAATACTCAAGGCTGAGTAAGAACAGCTAGGTTTGGGAGCATTAAATTTTTTTTTACTTTTTGGGTGGAATACCCCTTTAACCAGCATAGAAGATAGGCACTGCTCTAGCTTGTTTGGGGGATATGGGAGGCACCTGATAAGCTTTGTGGTGCACAGTGTAAAACATTAATGCACTAAGGAAGAAATCTTGTCACTCACCATTTGGTGAGAACCATCAATATCTGATCTGCTGACCAGCTGTTCTGCTGTGCCCAGATGTGGGTGCTGGATGGGGCCGGAAGCAGATAGCTCCATGTACTGCTAGGTGGCTGCGCCTGGTTACTGCAGCATCACCATGTGGAATACCCATTCACCACTTCTCCCATATCCACAGTGCGATTGCCATGAGGGAGCAGGACTGCAGCAGGAATGGAGCGGTGAGCACACATGCGCACTGCCCCGCGGTCTGTGGGAGTAGAGCGCTCAGCTGCCGCAGCTTCCATGGATAGTGAATGCAGCAATGCGCCAGGTCTTTAGGATGCAGTGATAGAGTCCTGGGGCGCAGTTACACATGATCAGCTGCCCCGTTTGCATCATCCTTTTGCTTTAGACATAGACAGGCGCCGGTATGTTCCGGTATAGCAGGCAACACTACGGGCTCAGGGACCCAGAGCGTACCCGGCGAAACAGAGAAGGCGGGGCCACGAGACCATTGCGTCTACTGATTGGTTCCGGCTGCAAGAACTTTGTTGTTGGCTGGCGTTGCCCGCTTGAAAGTTTTCCTGTGCTTTTTTTTTTGTTGGTGTCAAGATGCTGCACAGTGCCACCCGGTGGTAGTTGTGTGTAATAACCGCTCTCCCGCTCTGCTGCAGACTGGATTCCTCACTGTAGCAGCAGGATTCACAGGCAGCGGGGGCTGTAATGTTGGGAACATGATACAGACCTGAAGTCTCACTACAAAGCCCAGATTTATCAAAGTGCATAAGAAGGAACTGGTGTAAACTGCAAACAACAACCAATCACAGCTCAGGTCTGGCGGAATGAAAGCTGAGCTGTGATTGGTTCCATTTTACACACTTATAAATGCTGACGTGGTTGTAATATAAATTAGTCTTGTACTTCGGAGCTGCATTCATAAATTTTTCTTTTTAACATTAAATTTTATTACATTTTAAATTCAAAACAGAAGGCAAGCTTTCATTATTCTGACTAGTTATTGGAAAATGTCCAACTCATCGATGGGCAGTAATTAAAGTGGCACTCCGGAGAGTAACATTTAATAAAAATACTAATAATACATTGCTTTAAGTTATGTTACTTTTACTTCATTAAAATAAATTAAATATATATTTTAATTATACAGCATTTTATATTGAGTGGTAGCAGTAAGAGGCAACAGGCTTCTCATTAAAGATATGATTGCCTCTAGGAAATCTATTAGGAAATTATTTAATCTCCCAATGCATGTTTCTACAATGCTTCCCCTATGGGAAACAAGTTCTTTCCCCCTGGGCTACTCGAGCAACTTATTCCAAATTTGGAAAAAACAAGGAATCATGCACTTGGGAGACATCTTAAGAAAAGATGATTACAATTTAATGTAATGGGGGGAAATTTGCAGTAAATTTTTCCTACCCACATCCGAAGAAGCTCAATACAAACATATTAAATCCTTTTACATGTCTCATACTAGAAGAGACCATAACACTCTCTCTTCCGATACATTTCATAAACTTATACCGTCTGATAAGTCTCACCTTCCACTACGGGACATATATGATATTCTCAAAAACCACACTCAAATGAACAATAAACTAAAAGTTTTTAAATCATGGGAAGCTGACTTTCCTATCCCTCAACTACAAAACAAACTTCTAGCAGGCCTGAAAGCAGTTAGAGCTTCTATAATAAATGAACAATGGAGGGAAATGCACCTAAAAATTCTACACAAGGCCACATACGCGTTTGACCGGTCTTGGAAAAACGCACCCGAACATTTTCTGAAACAATGCCCTAAGTGTAGTCTTCACAAAGCTGATCTCCTTCATGGGCTCTGGCATTGTCCAAAACTACATAAATATTGGACAGAGATCAGGGAACTAATAGACTCCATTTGGTGTATTGTGCTACCCAACGATCCACTCCCATGTATTTTCCATTATCATTCAATGAATTTGGATGGTGTAGAAACCCGCATATTTTTACCGCAGGGAATCCATGTTGTTTTACTTGTTACTATGAAATGTATATTACGACAATGGATTCTATTCCCACTATTTCTAAAGTCAAAGATACCATTGTATATCTCCTCCATTTGGAGAAAATCAATGCATTACATAGTCCGAATTCATCTCTAAAGAATTTTTTCAAAAAATGGAGGTTAATAATAGCTGGACTATTATCTCCCACTAAAATCATCACCTTCACGTCCTGTTTTAAAAATACAAAATGGTATATGGAAGCTGATGCCGCCAATACACTAGGAAAACTGAAAATTCCTGCTTCCAATAATTAAAATATGTTATTCATTGAGCACCTATCTGTGACTTCAGACGGGGGAGCGGCGGGCTGGTCGTGTGTCTTGTGTTGTGTATGTCTTGTGCTTTATGTTATGTCCTTCAGTAAATTTTACTCTTTATTTTATATCATTTATCTGTCTTGTCTAGTTCCTCAATCTATTGTCTCTTCAAGGTATTCTGTTATTAGGTACGTGTAAGAAACCGTTCTACTATTGGATAATATATCCCCCTTTTGTTAACGGCATTCTAACAACATAACCTATATGTATCCGGTAACGTTCTCCGACTACGGATTACAATTTTCCCACTTCTCAACCTCTACAGAACATACTAAGGGACTCTTTTTGGGACATTTTATGTCTGACTTTTACACTACAGAAATGTAATATTTTTCTTTTGTCTTATGTTGTTAAGTAACTAACATCCTCTCATAATGTGATGCATGAGATACTGTACAATATATTAATTTTTGTTACAATGCCGAAAACCAATAAAATATAAAAAAAAAAAAAAAGAGGCAACAGGCCCCTCCGCCAACACCAGCACTCATGTCAGGAACTGCAGGGCTGCCCAAGCGGTTCCTGGTCCCCCACTCTCCCTGAGCCAGTGCAGATGCACAGTGCTATTGGTACAAAGCAGTGGAATAGTCAGGGTAGATGGAGTATAATGTAACATGTACCTTGGAAACAGTGACACCATTGACAGCATAGTGAGTGCAGCTCTTGAGTCTAATAAAATATGTAAGGATGGGTGAAAGAGAATGAACCTACATACACAATAACACAACCACCTAAAGAACAATGAGTGTAGCTATTGAGTGTCAGACAGGATTAGTAAAGAGAGAATTGTTTGAACACTGTGACACCACCAGCTAAAGTGCAGCTCTGGAGTATAAGATGTAACCCAGTGTGGGACAAGTAATGTACATGCACAGTAAGGGCCCTATTCCACCGGACGATTATCGTTCGCATAATTGTTAACGATTAACGATCTCTAATGACCGCTATTGTGAAAGACCTGAAAACGTTCACTCATTTCCATGGAACGATAATCGTTACTTATGATCGTATTTGCGATAGTTTTTTCTTTGCTATTTCTTCGCTATTGTGTTCGTATCTACTGCGAACGACGTCTTATTCAATGCGAACGTTTTGCGAACGAGCAACGATAAAAGTAGGTCTAGGTTTTATAAAGCGATCAACGATTTCTCATTCGGTCGTTAATCATTAACTGCATTTCAACCGAACGATTATCGTTTAGATTCGAACGATTTAAGGATAATCGGAACGATAATCGTCCGGTGGAATAGGGCCCTAACTCAGCTGTAACCAGTAACATTTTTACTATCTTTATTTTCTCCTGTGACCTCCATAGAGTTTACTGGACATGAACACAATCTGCATGACTGGCATTACAGGTGCTGGCAGGTTCCCTTTAGACAATAGGTTATTGTGGAACATAAATCACATGTTTGAGTGACTGGGATGGGGACCTCCTCTTCATAGAACTTCGTTTTCATGTTGTTGCCTAGCTCCAGGCATCACAGCCAGCAGGATCGCATTACTCCTGGTTCACCCACCCATCAGTCTGCTGAACCTCTGTGGGGACACGGCACCAAGCAGTTAAATGGCCAGGCTTTATTCCGGATTTTTAAAATCCATCATAATAAACCATGTATAGTACATATATTACAATCTGATCCCTTGTGGTTCTTAATTATAGTGTGATTGAGAGCTGCAAAGACTCACAATGTGTCAGCTTCCGGAAACTACCAATATACATGAATTATTATTATTATGAGGAAAGTTTGGATATTTAAGTTGCTTGGTTCTGGATCCCCACACTTTCTATTTTGGATGCCCACCCACTCACTATCCGCCAAGCTTCTGTGCACCAATAGCTGGACCTCTCTATATACAGATTACAGAACTTTAATTTGGTGCACCATACCTAATCTTGTTTACATTTTTATAAACTTAATATATATGTATGCTGATGGTATGTTTCCAGTCTTTCACAGAGACAAAGAAGGTGAGAGAGAAGAGATATCAATATTAGGTTTTCCTTATTATTTCAGGTGTTTGTGCCCCCCGCATCCAATTGCTCAAGAATTGAGTCTCCACAAACCCACAGATACTGCAACGCTTCAAGTAGGTTACAAGTCTTATGTATTGTGGTGCCCAACCAGGTACAGTACTTCCAGTACTATCTGTAAAGAGATATATAATGCAGTGTTGTGGATACAGGGGTGCAGAGGAGTTTGCCTTTTCCTTTCAGACACTTCAGCAATTGATGGAGCTGTGCATGAAGGTGACCTGGGGGTGACATCAGCCATCCCTGTGACTGAGCACTGGCGTGTGATGCCGGTATCGGAAAGTCAGGTCTTGTCAGCATGGAATGTGACAATGTTTGTATTTGCTTGATTATATGTGCATTGTATGGAACTAGAAAGACAAGGTCTAAGGCTTCAGTCCCTTTAAATACATTGATCACATATTTCTTCTTTAGAAAGGTTTCTAGAAAACTGAAAGACTCAGCCCCCCTCAATAGTGCCCCATATAGTAACCAGTCCCCCCTCAATAGTGTCCCATATAGTTAATTACCCCAGCAGTTCCTCCGCCCAAAGAACGCACCCGAGGCAGTCAGCATTAGGCCTGCAGCCTAGATGTGAGTAATAGAAGGTGGCGCCACATCACTGCACAGGCAGCATGGTGACATCATCACACATGCTGCCTGCACTGGGTGTGCCCTGCAAAAGATAATATTATGGGCAATCCGGGCAGTCGTCCAGACAGCCCATATTATACTTAAGTGCACTGTCGGTGGACCAGCTGTAGGAAATCAACTAGTCCTATAGAAAAGCCACAGCAGCATTGAGATATTGATGTGTCCCCAGGGGTCTAATAAGTAATAATGTAATCTTGTAATTCACAGGAAGTTAGCTGACACAGGAAAGACCAATTACACACAAAGCCATGTAATTTTTTTTAAACAAAAATAAAATAAAATGTGAAACAGATGACACTGCAGGACTACTGGAGGTTGGTATGCGTTATAATGGCAAAAACAAAGCAGACTCCAACTTTAAAAGGGAAACTAATCAGCAGGTTAGGAGAATAATGGGCTGATAATAGGCGAGGGACACTGATACTATGTACCTTTATTATGCTTCTCAGTTGTGCCTGTTTTGTGTAATATACATCTTTAATGAATAGGCTAATTCAAATGTTCTGTGCACTGTGGGCATTACTATACCCCAGGTGCACTGATCCACCCTCTGCTGTAACAGCTCCTTCCCATAAATATCCATCCAATGCTCAGCAGCAGGTGGATTGGTAGTAAGGCTGGGTTCACACTATGTATATTTGAGGCTGTATTTGGTCCTCATGTCAGGTCCTCATAGCAACCAAAACCAGGAGTGGATTGAAAACACAGAAAGGATCTGTTCACACAATGTTGAAATTGAGTGGATGGCCGCCATATAACAGTAAATAACTTCCATTATTTCAATATAACAGCCGTTGTTTTAAAATAACAGCACATATTTGCCATTAAATGACGGCCATCCACTCAATTACAACATTATGTGAACAGAGCCTTTCTGTGTTTTCAATCCACTCCCTGTTATGGTTGCTATACAGCCTCAAACATACAGCCTCAAATATACGTAGTGTGAACCCAGCCTTAAAGCGACTCTGTACCCATAATCTGTCCACCTAAACCACTTGTACCTTCAGATGGCTGCTCTTAATCCAAGATCTGTCCTGGGGTCCGTTCGGCGGGTGACGCAGTTATTGTCTTAAAAAACAACTTTTAAACTTGCAGCCCCGTGCCCAACGGCCGGGGCTTAGAGTACCTGTGCCCTAACTTTGAACCACCCCTCTGTCCCTCCTTGCCACCCTCTTCATCATTAGGAATGCCACTGGAACATTTTCTCCTGTCTGAACGTTGCACAGGTGTCTTAACGATCCAGCCCATGTTCTGTATTCACATAGCTGAGGAATAGGAGACAATCAGCCTGGAGCATTCCTAATGATGAGGGCGGGGAGGAGGGACAAAGAGGTTGTGCCAGCCTAATGCATACACAATCTAAGCCCCAGCGGTTGGGCACGGGGCTGCCAGTTTAAACACTGGGGGTTATCCAGTTTAAAAGTTGTTTTGTAGGACAATAGCTGCATCACCTGCCGAACGGACCCCAGGACAGATCTTGGATTAAAAGCAGCTATCCGAAGGTACAAGCGGTTTTTGGGGGGGGGGGGGGGGGGCAGATTGTGGGTACAGTCGCTTTAAGTGCACCTAGAAATGCCGCCCGTGCACCAAATGCCCTAATGATCATTATTTGAGTCAGTATTACCAAGATATATAGGCAGTGATGTTAAATTTGAGATTTTCGCATTCTTAAATGCTAAAGAAAAACATAATTTTTATTTATATTATTCCAGAAAAAAATACAAAAAAAATCAGGTTTGTTCAAAATCATAGGCAGATATCCATGTGCAGTCCATTTTGTTGTGCTAATTTATAGGGGGCTTTTTTACTCTACGACTATTATGCTAAAAGTGTTATTACCCATTGCCTTGTACAATGGAACACAAGAGATGGCCCGTAGTGGTATGTGACTGACACATTAGTCCCGCAGCTTACTGATCTTATCCATAAATGCCATTACTTTATCGTAATTCACGTTATTTCTCCAGTCTCCATGATGTTTGAAGTGGGAGCCGATGATTAAGGCATTGGCGTCTGTGTATTTGTCCACATTATCCAGTGTAACGCCTGATCCAATAAGAACAGGAATCTGGACAGTGCGTTGGACCTCTAGGATGAGATGAGAGATTATTTACAGATAACAGAACAACAGCCCAATGTGAACTGATCCTATATAAATCAAAGTACAGTATATTGAAATATTCTGGGGGGGAAGGAATTTCCTTATCCTTTTGTTAGTTTATTAATTATTATTATTTATTTGTATAGCAAAATTGTGTAGAAGTAGAATAAGTGGTAGACTCAACACTGAGAGCTGCAGTGTAGAAAAGATTTATTTCCGCAGCACTTTTAGCTGTAAAACCCAGATTGTTCGTAATAATTTTGTCTTAAAATAAATTCGACTTTTATTTTCCTAATAATTCCCATGTTCTCTATATGCTGCCAGTGAACAGAAAGTCTCCTGTTTACATCGAGAGGCATAGGGTATGTTCACATATAGTTTTTGGCCCCACGTCTGGCTACACATCAGGAATCAGTGAAAAAAGGATGCTGACATGCAGCCTGGCATGCGGCCGACGGCCACATTGACTTTTGAGTCCTGCATAAAAGCAGTGTACGTCCGGCAAATGAGCAGAAGGTAGTAACATAATGACTCTGTCCTGCTCATTCAAGTCAATGTGGCAGTATGTGAACATTCCTTTACAAGTACATATCTGACATATGTCACAGCTGGGGATTTTCTACAGATAGCTCCAGTGTAGACAATGCTCTGTGAGCTAAACACATGACCAGCACAAATTTTTCTTCAGTCCTGATTTTGTTATGTACAAAATAGAGAAATGTATCAGTCTGAAGTTCAGGCTGTCTAGCTCAAATAGGATAGTCTCCACAAGGGGTGTCAAACTCACGGCCCTGTAGCTGTTGTAAAACTACAATTCCCATCATGCATGGACAGCCTGTGGTCTACACTATGCAAATGTAGCAAATCCATAGAGTTAGAATTGTTAGGGCAATGCAAGTTTCCATTTGTTGACAGCAGGCAGAGACATTGATAATGGCAAGAAGATGGAAAATAAAGTATTAAAAAAACTGCAGACTTTGCATTAGGGTCCATTCGTACTACGGAATATGCTTGAAGTTCCGCCTGTCCCATTTATTCAATAGAATGTTTCACTGGGAGAGGCGGAACTTTAAGCAGAGTCTGCGACGCGGACTCTGCTTGAAATTCCACACAAGATTCATAGCTCCAATAGACTCTCATACAAGGGCTATTAAATACATAAGGTCTATGTGTAGTCACCTGCTACAAGGAGCAACCACAATGCTCATTGATCGGCAGATACTTTACCTTTCAGTTCTCTTGGATCTGCTTCTCGTCCAGTAGAAACCCCGGTCAATATAACACCATCTGCTAAGAAGAATTCTGCAGCTTTTGCCGTCTCAGATATTGAAACATCAGAAGTCACAGCATGGGAGCTGAAATTCAGACAGATATTAACAGGAGTCATCCAGCATCAGGTAATTACATTGTAGAATAAACTGTTCTCACACTTTTATATACTATGGCCCACATTTATCAAAAAGCGTAAAATATACACTGATGTAACCTGCCCACGGCAACCCATTACAGCTCCTCTATCATTTTACCAGAGCTGAAAGCTGACCTGTGATTGGCTGCTGTGGGCAGTTTACACCAGTGTATATTTTACACCCTTTGATAAATCTCCCCCTTTGTATTTACATTTTTCAGAATCACTGCCTGCTGAGGACATCTAGAGGCTGAAAATTCACCAATACTACTGATGGATTGCTACACCTATATTCAGTGTAGCCAATCCAACATCACCAACATACATTTCTCTCCAGTTCTGCGAATTTGGTTCAGTGGAACAGTGCAGGTAAAATGCAGACTGTGTAATTCACAAAGGATTATATCAACGTCCACTAGATTAAATGATCACCTCTTAATGAGAAGGGCATTGATGAGATGACTGACTGACCTGTGCTTCTTCTTAATGTCGGCAAAGATCTGGATGTGGTCGGCACCAATGGCCTTGCGATACCTCAGCAAATCCCCAGCGCAGGCGTTCACCAGACCTTCATCAGCAACATGAGAAAAGACAAAGCTCTCGGCTCGTATGAAGTCCGCTCCTGCACAACAGCAGAGATGAGGGGCCATGCTGAGGGTCATGTACTGGGAGTCTCCTGCATCTACACAAGGGAGCTCTGATAGTCCTTGCTACTGGTTTCCACTGAAATGATGCAAGTGAACTTAATATCTGCCTCTTGGAAAGCTGGGTGACAATCA
Organism: Dendropsophus ebraccatus; assembly: GCF_027789765.1. Taxonomy (NCBI): domain Eukaryota; kingdom Metazoa; phylum Chordata; class Amphibia; order Anura; family Hylidae; genus Dendropsophus; species Dendropsophus ebraccatus. Next base: position 88,165,712 of record NC_091457.1, read on the forward strand.
GGTATCTACCATTACTTCACTTACAAGGGCCGTCATCCAGTTTTTATAACTTATGATGATCAATTCTCCCTAGTTGTGCTGCAGGGATCTAGATTTACTATTTAGGATTAGGCAGGGTTCACGCTGCATTTTTGCGCTCCATTTAATGGAAAAAAAAACTGATGAAAAAATGGATACATGTGTGTACATCTGTTTTTCCAGTCATTTCCATATTAAAAAAAATGGGATAAAAAAACGGATCCAAATGCATCCTTTTCTTTTTTATTGAAAACTGACCAGCAATAATAAAATATCATGAACAAAGAAAAAACTCAGCTCACCATAGGTGGTTTGTTGTGTGATGGTGGACGTTCAGGCAGGAGCAAGTGGAGTAGTAGCGGGCCGCACCCGGTGATAATAGTAAGAAGGAGGAGAAGATCCACAGCGTCCAAAAAAAGTTTTGTTGTCTTTATTATGAGGCATATAAAAAGTTACAAAAGATAAAAACGTAGGCCTACGTTTTTATCTTTTGTAACTTTTTATATGCCTCATAATAAAGACAACAAAACTTTTTTTGGACGCTGTGGATCTTCTCCTCCTTCTTAATAATAAAATATACATAACATGTACGCACCCATTTTTTTAGCGTACACAAAAATGTGGTCAACCACATTTTTGTGTACACTAACAAAAGCTGATGCATTTTGATCCGTTTTTTTTCAATTTTTTATTTATTGTGAAAGTCAACGGAAGAAACGGATGCACAAAAATGCATCCATTTTCCATTAAACGGATCCGTTAAACAGACAGCAATAACGCTGTGTGAACCTAGCCTTAATGGAAAGAGGGGTGACAAGCGCTGTAATGGCAGCCATAGGTTGCCAGAATTCTTGGACCTCTCATCAGGAAATCTACTCTACAGCAAAACATTCCCTTCTCCTGAATTCAAGAGACAGATGGAAAAAATCCCTGTGGCAGCCGTACTGGTTGTAACCCAGCTTCCCAGATAGAACTAAAAAGTGTAATAGGCGGAAGGTCTAGTCTAGTGGGTTCCAATTTTATTTTAGTAAAGCTTGGTCATTGTATAATAAATGTTTTGTACACCTATAAACTATCCTGATCTGGTCCTGCTCACCCAGCTAATGTGTCAGTGACTCTACAAGGAGAGGAGGCAGAGCTGTGCTGCTGGCATCGTTCACAGAGGATTGTCTGAACTGCTACTAACTGCAGCTGTGTCAGCAGTACTAGGGAAAGATGGAATATGACAACAAACAGTAGTAATGAAAAAAAACTGAAAAGAAATTGAAACACAAATTATATTAGAAAAATGGAGAACGTTTTATATGATTAGTAAGGTTATTTACAGAAGACTTGAGCATTCCCACACAAAAGATACCAGTGCCACTATAGGAGTAAATCAGAAGAAAAAACAGCTATCCCCCACCATATTGCCTGTCAATGTCTGACAGTCTAAGACTAAGTGACAACACTTGATGAGAAGCCACCACAAAAATGACAACCAAAATGGCAGTGGATTCTACCGACAGTTTTGCAAATAATTTCTGAGAGGTTACACCATTGGGCTATGTTCACACAATGTCAAAATGATGGTCTTTTCTTTTTGGATGGTTGTCATTTTGACGGCAAAAGACGGACGTCTTTTGATAACAACGGTCGCAAATAATGTTCATGATCATTATTTCTGGACGTCTTTTGGCATTAAATGACCACCTTCACTTCTACGTTGTGTGAACATAGCCGTAAGGTGTTGAGAATCCAGGAGTAAAACAAGAATTCAGTCTGTAGATTGTCCGAATCTGGAGCAATCTTTGCATCGTCTACACTATGCATGCTCCATGCTTCTTCCCACACAAAAAACAAGGTTAAACCTGAGAAACAGGTTTTTGGAAAAAATCAGAGACAAAACATAGTGCCAGCAGCAGGGAGGTGAAGAAAACCATCGTTAAATCTCCACCCAACATGAGCCTCACCTATAGAAAGGTATAAAAAAAAAAAAAGCAAAGAGTAATATAGGGATTGTCTCATACAGATAATGGTGAAATATTGTTAAATCTTGCCCCTTCCCTCTTGACTATTATAGGTGTCCGTGCAAATGCCTGAAAAGTGTAAAATGGAGTAGACAGAAGATGAAGTGGCACAGGTGGATGGAACTCTTACTCGCATTATTGGAAGCAGATCCTTGTGGTATTACACCAATGTCAGTGATGAGCCAACCACTGTTGAAAGGACCATATCACTAGTTTCATGCTACCCCAGTCATATCACAGTGATCTATGGAATACCCTGAACGGCTGTGCCCATGTCAGAGAAAAGTTGTAGCTTTACACAGGTATGGGCCTCTAAGTCATCAGAGCAGTTCATGGCAGCTAAGCCCTGCCCCCTGCACCCCTTACAATGAGGGCCAGCGCCTGCCCTGGTGACTCAGAGCCTGGTTTTTAGTTGAAATTACAATTATGATTTATCTGAAACAGCATAGTCATTCAGAGTGGGTCACCTACCATTTTGATTAAGGAGCATGTCAGTGTTTTATGCGGTTTGTGGTTCATGCAGCATGAAATTAGCTACAGGTTCTTTTTAAAAGCCCCCCCCATATCCCTCTCTAATTTAGAAAGTTGTCTACTTATAAAAGTGGAAATAATGGATGACAAGTAAAAAGCTGCAGTCAAGGATATACTTGATATCATCTAGCTTTCCCAAATTCAGGTTACACAATAAAATGTTCCCCTGTTCCTGTATTGCTGCATATACAGACAGATTTGCTATTCTGACGGCTAGAAAATTTCGGTAACAACCAATGAATGCTCTATTGCTCCCACCGAGGTGGGCTTCATGCTTTTCCAGTTGCCTAGTTATACAGAAATGCAGGAACAGGGCTTGTTATCAACCCCTGCATATGTATTCAGGGGTCTGGAAAAGCTGAGACATCACTAACATAGACTCTAGCACAACCCTCACGGGATGTGACACTCAGATATTGTAAATAGGGAAACATTCCTGGCTTGTAGGGCCCTATTACACACACATACACATTTGAATGGATTTAAAAAGAGGAGAAATCTCAGTCTTTCCGTTATGACATGTTCTATGTTTATAGCCTGCTCCTGGCTTTGGCTTCAATGATCTGTCAGACACATTGGTGTGTGTAATAGGGCCCTTATACCTGGAACTAGCAGGAGACAGACATAGTACAGTTGAAAAAAGACACATGTCCATAAAGTTCAACCAGGAAGGGGGGGGGGGGGGGAGCTGGATGCAGGGAAGGGGTATGGGTGGATGGAGAGCCTTATAATATTCGTACATGTTTACCTGCTGCAAGTGCCACAGCCAGAGCCTGCTGATTGGCACAGGCGAGAACCTGAACCCCCAGAGGGAGATGCTGGCATGTCTTCTTGACTGCATAACAAACAGTGGCCATGGATGCTGTGACCTCTGGTCCAACATTAAGGGTGTAAGGGATGTCATTCATGTTCTCCACCATGAGGCCATCCTGACAAGAGAAACATCACAGGCTTCAGCAGCTCCTCAAACAATACAAAGTGCATGTCATTTAGTGTCCAATGTCACAGCACCAAGAATCAGCAAACAGATAAAGTCCAAGCAGAGCAGGATCACAGGGGACCAGCAGAGGTGAGACATCAACTTCTCGGGATTACTGAGGATTTAACTGAAAGCTGTGCTCATTTCTGGGGCAAAGCTTCACTTTAAGGTCATTTAATAATACAATGGTGCCCTCGGTGGTAATGTTTCTATGAAAGCAGGCTTCTATACATATTAGGTGGTTTTGCCTTTAAACTGAGTTTGTCCTTAAAGTGTCACTGTCGTGAAATTTTTTTTTGCAGAAATCAATAGTCCAGGCGATTTTAAGAAACTTTGTAATTGGGTTTATTATCCGAAAAATGCATTTTTATCATGAAAAAGCAGTTTGAAGCTCTCCCCCCTGTCTTCATTGTTCTCCTATGGAGAGAGCTAAAGAAAAGACCAAAACAGGACAACAAAGAGTTAATCTACAAATCCCTCACGGGATATCTGCTGTGACAGTCACCAGTGACCTGTCTAAGCTCGGATTACAGCTGTCACCCAGCTCCGTGCCTGTAATCCTCTGTTATCTGCTTTCTGCTGCCAGCTAACTCCCTCCTTCCTCCTCCCCCCTCCCCTCTCCCTAGAGCAGACAGGGGACGACTCCTGCAACAAGTCACAATTTTCAGATTTTTCAGAGTGGATGAAAAAGAGGAAGGAGGGGGGGACCTGGGAAAAGGCTTTTTACATGCAGATAATGGCAGATTTGGCTAATAAACCCAATTACAAAGTTTCTTAAAATCGCCTGGACTATTGATTTCTGCAAAAAAAAAAATACGACAGTGACTCTTTAAAAACCTCAACTTAGCATTACAGTGAAGCATTTATTTGGAAATATAATTGAGGTGAACAAGCCAAGACACTTACATGTGTGAAAGACAAATCTATTAACAAAACCTCTGCTTGCTGTCTGGGAATTGTTACATTCTTACTTTATGTAAAAACATAGAGTACCTGTCACCAAATACAACTTAGACATGCAAGGGCCCTATTATACGGAGCGATAATCTGCTGAATCAGGCTTATTCAGCAGATCATTACTCTGTGTAAGGACCCTATTCCACGGGGCAATTATCGTGTGAAAAATCGTTATATCATTCAAATTTAAACGATAATAGTTATGTGTAATTGCAGGCAACGATCGAAATATCGTTTGTATGTCGTTAATCGTTGATTTAGATCTGAACCTAAAATGATCGTTAATCGTTCGCTGTAATTCCATATTTTTTCGCTCAAGTTCCACATTTTTTCACTAATCGTTCAGTGTAATTGCACATTGTTCATTGTTTTGCTGGGATCAGAAGGAGTACATGATCGTAGTAACGATCATAACTAACGACTACCGTTCTGTGTAATATGGTGAACTATTTCAGGTTAACGATAAACAATCTCGTTTGCAATCGTTTATCGTTAAAAATCGATCTGCCAAATTTTTTAAGCCAAAGCCAAAAACAGACTATAAACAGAGAACAGGTCATAAAGGAAAGACTGAGATTTCTCCTCTTTTCAAATCTATTCCTGGTTTTGGCTTCAAAAATCTGTGCGCTCCTTGATGTCCTGCTAGTTTCAGCCCACTCCCCGCAGTAAAGTGACAGGCCGCTAAGCCAATTACTGGCTGCAGAACGGTCCCAGTGGTTGGCTGAGCGGCCTGTCACTTCAGACACTAACGGGAGAGGGCTGAAGCTAGCAGGACATCAGGGAGTGCGGAGAGGTATGTATAGTTTATTATTCTACAAGGGCTACACGGTCATCTCCAACTATGTATATATAAAGGCCTTGCTGGACGACTATTGGGTTGTATATAGGGTCAGTAAGCGCACTCATTTCAAGTTATCGGTCTGTGTAATATGACCCTAACACTGCTGAGACCTGGTGGGATCAGGAGATACAGCCAGGGAGATACGGCAGCAGCCATGCCATTTACTCCCTGTTTGTATCTCTGTTATTGCGGAGTACGTCAATGATAGTCTATGAGACTAACTTGATGGCCAGAGAAGGAGGACGGGGAGTGGATCGTGCTGCTGCCGCATCCTCTCCCTAGCTATTTCTCCTATATCTCCTCATCCGGTTGGACCAAAAGCTTGACACGTCTAATAACATGTCAATGGTTAGATTTCATGACAGGTACTCTTTAAAAATCCATACAGACCTAAGCTTAGAGTTCAATACAATTGTATCCAGTAAACTAACCAGTCTGGACTCCAGGTTAATACAATATATATCAGTGTAGGTAGAATGTAACAAATCAGAAAGAAAGGACATGTTTAGCTCACAGACTATTCCTGGGTTCACAGCTTCTGGATATAAACAATTACTATTTCTATTCACTGACAAGAAGCAGACATCTTGAAATTGTGAACAAATATTTGATTTTGCAATTAATAATATTTATTCATATTAACATAAGAAGAGAAGAATTAAGAGATGTGGGCATCTTAATAAGAGGGAAGTGCATTAGTCTACAAACTAGTCTCCCAAATTTACATCTGGTGACAATGTACACACCATGCATGAATCCCAAGAGAAACATTAACCCTTACAATCCCAGCCTTTCTGTAGATCTCAGCTTCCTTACAAGCATCCTCCAGAATCTGGGCCACTGGTAACGTGCTGCGCGGTGTGCCTAGTCATCCCAGAAAAAGAGGGTTAACACAAAAATAACACTTAGAGAGGATGTACCACTAGGTACGTCCTCTTTAACCTGACACAGGGATAGAACGGCGCTGTCACGGGGAAGCCGGTGCCGCGGTCCGTTTTTTTTCGAACCGCGGCCCCGTTCCCCTGTACGGCGTCTTTCTTTCCACGGTTACCGGCCGCTGCTCAAGCACTGGAGGTAGGCCGGCCCGCCGCCAGTGGGAGGGGATTCCCTCCCCTCTATGACGCGGCTCCATTAGAATGAAAGGACCCTGGCACCGGCTTCCCCGTGACGGCGCCTTTCTATCCCTGTGTCAGGTTAAAGAGGACGTACTTGGTGGTACATCCTCTTTAGGCTCGGTTCACACTGCGGTTTTTGGTTCCATTTCGTCATGTGTAAATTTGCTGTATAAAAAAAACAGTTATCCAGGCTATTATATACATGTTGCATTGATTTTTTTTTTTTTTTTTTTTAAAGGGGTTATCCAGCGCTACAAAAACATGCCCACTTTCCCCCTACTGTTGTCTCCAGTTTGGGTGGGGTTTTGAAACTCAGTTCCATTGAAGTAAATGGAGCTTAATTGCAAACCGCACCTGAACTGGAGACAACAGTAGGGGGAAAAGTGGCCATGTTTTTGTAGCGCTGGATAACCCCTTTAATGTCAGCCAATGGGAAACGCATTGTGTTGTATGGCAAAACAGCAACATCGGTTTAACATTTTGAAAAGTATAAAAACATATATGGTAAATATAGACATACAGTGAATCAAGCCCAACAACATTCAACCCAGTCCAGGCCCCCACCTACCTGGTAAGGCTTTCAGATGCACCATCCCAATGACAATAGACCTTAGTCTGCCAAAGAGTTGCAAAAACGCCATTGCCTTAAGAAAAAAAAAAACACATGACCACAAACAAAGCGCCTGCATCCAGAAACAGATTTCAAAATGTACAGGAACTACCTGCCTCATCTTCCATGAGAGGCTGGAACATACAACAGAAGCAGCCTATATGGCCCCTATAGAGTGGGTACATTGCCCCCCGTCATTTCCAGTAGAAACTGCACACAAAATATAGGGAAACTGGTCTTGCACAAGGGACTTCCAATAAACAAAGCATCTGCAGGCCCCAGAAATTGCTTCTGATCACAGTTTCCATGATATCATGGTCATGTTGAGGCTGTACCATTGATATCACAACCATTTACACATAGCCCCAGATTTATCAGCCTGAAACTAAAATGGTCTGGTTTTGCCTACAGCACCCAATCACAAATACCAGAGCTTGTATTAAAAGCTGGGTCGTGTGGCTGCTGTATGCACAACCAGAGCGTTTTGGTTTTAGGAAGGGTGATAAGTTGGTGCCATAGTGATTTTTTGTAATCACCAAAAATATTCACTGCAAAAATCAGATCTCAGCCTCTTGGCAATGCAGCATTACTGTGCCTCATGATAGATAGGCTGAACGAACCGCGCACAGACATACGGAAGACAAACAGGATAGGCCATGTGTAAGGGTCCTTCTACACTGCGCAATACTGTACGGTTTGCCTGCCGTGCCTTTACAAGTGTGGTCATTTAAATGCACTTCTATTGGCCACACAATCTCCTGTTTTTTTGCAGCTGCATAAAAGGATCACATCAGCCAATGCATGGGTGTTTGCTCGCTCATCGGCTGATCATTGGACCATTTACATGAGGGGGATGTAAGACAGCCTTAACTGATCCAGGAGGCAAGCGCTGGGAAGAACATTTGGCATCCAGCAGTACAAGCATGAAGACATGTGGGTACCTGGCGTCAACTGGGATTTCACAGCTAAACATCAACAAGGATAACACTGATAGCAACACAAACGATGGTGGTCCAGGGAAAGACATAACTAGACTTTGAACACATGGCATTGGGATTCAACAGTCCGGTAGTGGCAGTGTCATAGCCCGGGAAGCATTTTTCTGGCATCCCCTAAGGCTGTTGGTCATCATAGGTAATCTTGGAACGGGCCGTGAGAACTGCTCCCACTCATCTAAAAAACATATACTAAATGGAATATGAGTAGTTTGTATGAAAACGGTAAGACCTGAGGGTCCATTTACACAGAAAGATTATCTGACAGATTAGCTGCCAAAGATTTGAAGCCAAACCCAGGAACAGACTATAAACAGATATCAGGTCATAAAGGAAAGCCTGAGATTTCTCCTGTTTTCAAATCCATTCCTGGCTTTGGCTTCAAATCTTTGGCAAATAATCTGTTAGATAACCTTTCTGTGTAAATGGACCCTTATGGTGTGTTTACACAGAGAAATTTATCTGACAGATTTTGGAAGCCAAAGCCAGGAATGGATATGAAAAGAGGAGAAATCTCAGTCTTTCCTTTATGACCTGTTCTCTGTTTATAGCCTGTTCCTGGCTTTGGCTTCCAAAATCTGTCAGATAAATCTGTCTGTGTAAACGCAACATAACACACATCCATAAAGCTGTCTACAAATCCGCAACTACGCACAGCACTAGGTGGGTTGTGCCCGCCACACAACGGCTTACCCATTGTTTGTGTTGCAGCATGTATCCTAGCCCCAACACCTGTATTGCCTACAGGTGTGTGTATGGGGACATAGAAATGAATGGGTCACAGCTTATTCGGTCTGCATAAGGGTCCATTTACACAGAAAGATTATCTGACAGGTTATTTGCCAAAGATTTGAAGCCAAAGCCAGGAATGGATTTTAAAAGAGGAGAGATCTCAGGCTTTCCTTTATGACCTGATCTCTGTTTATAGTCTCTGGCTTTGGATTCAAATCTTTAGCAGATAATCTCTCTGTGTAAATGGACCCTTATGGTGTGTTTACACAGAGAAATTTATCTGACAGATTTTGGAAGCCAAAGCCAGGAATGGATATGAAAAGAGGAGAAATCTCAGTCTTTCCTTTATGACCTGTTCTCTGTTTATAGCCTGTTCCTGGCTTTGGCTTCCAAAATCTGTCAGATAAATCTGTCTGTGTAAACGCAACATAACACACATCCATAAAGCTGTCTACAAATCCGCAACTACGCACAGCACTAGGTGGGTTGTGCCCGCCACACAACGGCTTACCCATTGTTTGTGTTGCAGCATGTATCCTAGCCCCAACACCTGTATTGCCTACAGGTGTGTGTATGGGGACATAGAAATGAATGGGTCACAGCTTATTCGGTCTGCATAAGGGTCCATTTACACAGAAAGATTATCTGACAGGTTATTTGCCAAAGATTTGAAGCCAAAGCCAGGAATGGATTTTAAAAGAGGAGAGATCTCAGGCTTTCCTTTATGACCTGATCTCTGTTTATAGTCTCTGGCTTTGGATTCAAATCTTTAGCAGATAATCTCTCTGTGTAAATGGACCCTTAGGGGGAGATTTATCAAACATGGTGTAAAGTGAAACTGGCTCAGTTGCCCCTAGCAACCAATCAGATTCCACTTTTCATTCCTCACAGACTCTTTGGAAAATGAAAGGTGGAATCTGATTGGTTGCTAGGGGCAACTGAGCCAGTTTTACTTTACACCATGTTTGATAAATCTCCCCCCATGTGTCTAAACTTCAGAGCCGACATCTAATATGGTCAACACAAATCCATCAAAAGAAACATCTACATGAAATTTAAAGGCTCTCCATGTTTTTTGGCTTTCCTTTTTTGTTCACACGTACAGACTCGCTGCGTAAAGCTTGCACAGAACTTGGATCAAACTCGCATGAAAGTAGCTGCGTTTTTGTGGTGTTGAACTTGCCTGTAAAAATCAAAACTCGCATCAAACACGCAGTGAGAATTCACATACATTGACTTGATAGCAATCAGTATGAGGGCACAAACACACACACACCGTATACGCAGCAGATACGCAGCAGATCTGCAGCAGATTTGATGCTGTGTTCAGTTATTTAGATGTAATCTGTTGCGTATTTGCTGCATATCGCAGCAGTAAATACGCTGCGTATACGGTGTGTACCTGTGGATTTATGTGCGAGAAACTCACAGTGATAAATATGCAGCAAGTCTGTACGTGTGAACAGACCCTAAAGGGGTATTCCTATTAATATTTGTATTCACAAATACATTTATTTAGCAAACCTGCCTCCTTCTCCTTGTGTGCCCTCTTTTTTTCTCGCAATGCTAACATCTACATTACTGTCTACATTGCCGACCACCACACTGTGAGGGTATGTGCACACTGAGGAAAACACAGAGAACTTGCTGCAGATTCTGCTGCTTGTTCTTACACGCTCCCACTTTACTCTCCGCCTGTGCCACAGACTCCATTCTTTGGTCAGGCAGATTCCACACACTGCCCAAAGAATGAAGCCGTCCATTCTTTGGGCGGAAGGCGGAATCTGCCTGACCATAGAATGGAGTTTGTGGCACAAGTGGAGTGAAGTGGGAGCGTGCGGGGACAAGCGGCAGAATCTGCATCCGCGTGTTTTCCCTCAGTGTGCACATACCCTAAAAACAGTTTTCTGGCTGGAGAAACACCCCTCAGCCTTCGTTCTATATTAAAGTGGAAGTCTGGTGTCTGACATTATTTTCAAAAGAGCTGGGGAGGAGGTGGCTGAATGTAACAACATGCACCTACCTCCCCGGCTCCAGCACAAGGGTCCGCTGTCCCTGCTTTGGTTCCTGGCCCCCAGAATGCTTCCTGGTAATAACCCAGATCCCCACTGAGACCAGAAAGCGTCTGGCAACGGAAACTGAAGCGGAGGATGACGGAGCCCAGCGCTGGAGGCGGGGAGGCAGGTGCATATTGTTACATTTATCTTGCCATAAAGATAAAATTTTGGCCAAAACCACCAATTTTAGCAGAACTTGACAACCATCTAGTATGGTGTAGGGTGTCTTCTCAACCCCCTGCCCCCACAGGTGTCTGAGGAGAAACTGATCGGACATGTTGGATTTCAACTTCTGGATTCCTGTGATTCTGCTCCAAATCTCCTGTAACTTCAGGTGCACGTGGTCTATGGCTGCAATCACATGATCATATTATTGTAGGTCTGCAGGTATCTAGGACCCATAGAAATGAATGGGCCGGCATATACTATATACGGAAATACCCAGATGTTCTTTCCTGTCGGATGACGAACAGGCCGGAGCGGCTACAGGACACCCAGGGAGGAGATGCGCCGCAGCAGCCGCAGGAAGTCACCATGTACCAAGCAGCAGGACGCGGTGACGTCACGGGCGCTCCTCTGCGCGCACATACACTGATACCTGCGCAATAGTGTAACAATAGCGCTCACCCCGACACGTCTGTGTTTACATTGAGCTCCAGCTCCCCACGTGTTCCACTCACTTCCAGGTTTCCGTCCCCGCCCACCGGTTACACGCAGGCCACGCCCTGGGCGCCAGTCCCTCCCTCCCTCCTCGGATCCCCGGGTCCCGGCAGGCAGCGTTTATAACGGGGGAGGCCGGGGATCAGGTGTGACTGTGATAACCAAGGCCGGAGAAAGCCCCCCTCCCCCGGAGCAGCCAGCTGAGCCGGGACCGCTGCCCTCCATCCACCTGCACCCCCACACTGTGGCGCGGAGGAGCCTGCTGCTGTACTGACCTCCTGCCCCCCCGGATGGGGTGCTCCTAGCGGTCACCCCCAGCCTCTGTTAGGAGACCCTATCCTCTCCTGTGGGAGTCATGCAGGTCCCTGTGCCCCCCATCTCTATGTAGTGCCCCCCACTCCTGTCCCCCCACCTGTATGTAGTGCCCCCCACTCCTGTGCCCCTGACTCCCACCTTCTAGCTGACTGTACCCTGCTGCCCCCGACCTCTCAGGTGAGTTCTGGCTCCACGTTGTGTCGCGGGTTTTGCAGCATTAGGCTTCACACTTTGGGGTGCAGATGGGGCCTGTGTATAGGCGGGGGTCCTCCTTACATCCTGCTAGCAGGGGGCACTCTGCTTCCTTTATCCACCGAGTAGCTGCTGACTAGGCATTGGGCCTGCTGGGGAACCCCGCGCTGTAGGCCGTGTCCCTGCCTCTGGGGTAGCTGTCGGGGTAGTTTGGTAGGGGATGGTCCGAGATGTGTGGGGCTCGGGGGGATGGAAAGCACGCCCCCGCCCTCCCTGTAGATACTTTGCAGCCATTTTCTCCGGCCGGGCTCACTTTGCGGGGGGCTGAGGGCTGATAGAGGGGGTCGGCTCTGCGGCACGGGACTGCTCCACCATCCAGCACCTTCCCCTCCTCCCTCTCAGTGGGGGCTGGGAGTCCTTTCCTGCAACATCCCAGGCCAAATGTGAGCTCCTCACCTCTCCCCTATCCCCTCTCACCTTACTCTCCTCATTTCAGCTGCAGCTCCTCTCCATTTCACCTCTGGGACCCTGCAATGCCCATTATGAGGTAGGTACAGACCCCTGGTCCTGATGCCCTGTGCCCCCCCCCCTAGCACTAGGCAGTCACCCCTCCCCCTGCTGTGCCATCTGCTCCAGCAATCATGATATTTATTTTTCATATTAATTTCAGTAATTGCACAAAAGAGAAGCATACAAAGGGCGAGAGGACATCACAGCACTCCAGGAAGAGAAAGGCAGATGTGGCCATTGTAAGTGCATACAAAGAGCCATGTGTATGGGGGGCTGCTGCGGCTGCTTTCTGCTCACTCTTCATTCATTGCTCCCTGTGCAGTTTCTGCAGAACCCAGATGAAAACTTTGAACTGGAGATGACCAAGAAGAAGCAATACGAGCACAGGGTAACAACCGTACTTTGTAGTCTCTTTATAAATACAATCAAATTGTTTTGAAAAAAGTTTGTGTTTGTCTATTCAGGTGTCCAGATAGCTCCTCAGACACTGCAACTCCAAGCATGTGTGATCAGGGAGGCATGCTGGGAGTTGTAGTTAAACAGCTGGAAGGCTAGTTACAATTACTGGATGCACTTTGCATTATGCTACTGTTTTTTTTAGTAAGTGCTGGGGAGGATAAAACATGCATTTACCTCCCCCTGCTCCAGCGCTGATGGCAGCATACTGCCGCTCCATCCCTGGATGCTTTCTTGTCTGAGCTGGGACCCAGGTCATGGTGTGTAAGGTACGCTCAGTCAGCGGCCAAGGTGGGACCTCCACTGCGGCTGCTGAGCGGACCCCCCTGTGTCATGACCTGGAGACCGCAGTATTACGATGTGGCCACCAAGCGGGGAAGGTAAGATCATTTAATTTCTTTTCTCCTCCCCCTCTCCAGCAGTTGCTAAAAAATGGGTCTTGCTGGACATCTCCACTGCTCAGATTACCAGGAAACAGCGGCTGGCACTGCGGTGATCGATCAGCTAGTTATCACCTATCCTGTACATAGATAACTTTACCACCTACAAGAGAACCACCATTTTGCTGATCCTCACTGCCTATTTATATACATGCATTTCTATAATATAAAGCACAAGGCCGTGTTGCATGTCTAGACAGAAGCAACAACTGTTTTTAATTCCATTCACCTGGAGCAAACAGCTGACTTACAGTAGCCGCACTTTGGAATGGGTGCCCTCTCGTGAGACAACCAGGTTAATACACTACAGAAAATCTGCTGTTTATAGTGACCTTAGTAACTTGACTTCAATAACCCATTCTCTTAAAGGAGAAATCTGGCCAGACCCTTTTTTTTTTTTTTTTTTTTTTTTTTTTTTTTTTTTTTTTTTAAGCAAGTGCTTGGGAAGAGAAAAAAATAGTGCTTTTACCTCCCCTGCTCCAGCGCTGGTGGCCGCATCATGCCGATCCGGTCCCCTGAGTCTCCGCTGTATGGCTGGAACAGCACTGCTCCCACTGTATAGCCCATCAAGCTGCATAGCTAAAGTTTGGGTGTTGACTCTGCTAGGTCAATTCTCCCAATCTTGTACAGTGTGAAAGGAGAATATTGCAGTTGTGACACTGGAGTGCAATCTTTATACTATGATTTTAAAAGGAACCAGTCACTGTGAAAATGCTAGGTAAGCTAAAAGGAACTAAACAGATTGGTATATGTCTATATGCGAAAAGATGAAACTTACAACTTGATTGAAATCTGTTTCCATGCTGGAGTCCAGTCCATTGAGATTTTTCACAGGATTCCTTAACGCAGAAGGAGCAGCAATTTCAATCATGTTACTAAATTATACTGAATCTCTTCCCACAAAGGTGTATATATATCAGTCCTCTCAGCTCTTCAGTCTCTATAATTTGATGGTGGTAGGTTCCCTCTAAAAGTTGCTGGGATTGGGGTAACTAGTCATTGGGGTTTTCTGATGGCTGCTGCCCACCTGCTAAGTTATGTCTCTCCATATGTGTATATGGTGACACATCTCTCGGGGTCAGCCCATAGGTCATGCATCATGATAAAGCTGACAGGTTCCCTTTAAAGTCAAGTAAGAAAATTCTAGGAGTGTGTTCAGGTGTGTATCTTGTATAATAGCAATGTCCTGCATTAGTTGGGCCTGAACACTCATGTTACAGCACTGAGCCTGATCTAGAGATCATTTGATGTTGAAAGGCCAGTAAAGCAGAGGGACAGGAAGGCTACAATAACTTTATAACTCTCATTTTAGGGTAACTGGAGTTGTGGTAACTCATGGAAAAGCCCCTACAAGTTTATCCCTACACCTGAGAAAGAGACGGAGACTCCAGATGTTGCCTCCTATCCACAATATGCCTGCCTGAAATTTCGACCATCCACAGTTTCGCCTCTTCCTCAGCTTAGGTATGCAGCTATTTATTAAAGGCATTTTTGTAGAAATAGAAGACTGTACAGAGGTCCTATAGTCTGGTGCCCCGTTATATTTGGACACACTTGGTAACGCTCACACACCATTATGAAATGGTTTCTACTAGAGATGAATTTACACCTGATTATCATCTTGCTGCCTATTGCAGTCCGTGCTGCTCCAGCACTGGTGCCTGGATAAGCTGGATCCAGTCCTGTGAGACGTTTCCCAGGGCTGGGACCAGCTTTTCCAGGCAGCATGATAGGCAGATTGCTGAGCTAACTAAGCGCTTAGCTTTGCTTGTATTTTAAGTTCACTCACCTTGAGTTTCTACCTTTTGCTGCACACCAAAAAGCTCCCTTGTCCCCATGATCACAACTTTCTCTAAGGTTCTTTACAGCCATACATTTGGCTGATCATCAGCTCCTCATATC
Source organism: Dendropsophus ebraccatus (assembly GCF_027789765.1). Lineage (NCBI taxonomy): Eukaryota > Metazoa > Chordata > Amphibia > Anura > Hylidae > Dendropsophus > Dendropsophus ebraccatus. The sequence goes on from NC_091457.1 coordinate 88,181,031, forward strand.
ATAATGGTTAGACTAAAAGTTTAAGGGGTTTTGCAACTTAACTTTTTTCTTAAAAATAAAAGCTGAAGTTGTGCCCGGTAACTTCTCCTTTTGTCTTGGTCACCATGGTAACATTCCAGGCTTTGCCTCAAAACTCACAATTATGTGAGGCTGTCTCCAGACCTTAATGGCACCATGCATGCTTAGAGAGTCCTGTAAGTGTTCTGTTTTGGTGAACTTCTGTCCTGTTTTGCAGCTGGGCCAACCAGGATGATGTATGGAGGAACATGCTGAACAAAGATTCAACCTATGTGAGGGACAAAAATCTCTTTAGCAGACATCCGGAGCTGCAGCAGAACATGAGGTCCATCCTGCTGGACTGGCTTATGGAGGTTGGTAACCTCTTCAGTATGAGTTACAATTTATGATGGAATGACAGTGAAGTTTTCTGCCCCACACTAAGTGTGGTGGTGACATGATATGCTCTTCTAGCCTATAATCTGCACTATATACAAGCCTATTGCAACAACCAGACCATCAGCAGTTGGCCTTGGTCAGAGGAACGTTCATTAGTGAAAGGATTGTTTAATGTTGCCAACCCCTTGTTTCTGTGTAATTGAGCAAATAGCTAAAACTTTGGTACTGTCTACTGCATTTGAATGCAACTCTTGAAGAAAAGATTTTATTTGGTTTTAAAGGGGTTATCCAGCGCTTCAAAAACATGAAAACATGGCCACTTTCCCCCTACTGTTGTCTCCAGTTTGGGTGGGGTTTTGAAACTTAGTTCCATTAAAGTAAATGGAGCTTAATTGCAAACCGCACCTTAACTGGAGACAACAGTAGGGGGGAAAAGTGGCCATGTTCTTGTAGCACTGGATAACCCCCTTTAAAATACTGTATCTGAAAATGACAAATTTATTTAAAATTCTTTTAGGTGTGTGAGGTTTATAAGCTGCACAGAGAGACGTTCTATCTAGCCCAAGACTTCTTTGACCGGTTTATGGCAACACAAGAGAATGTAGTTAAGACCAGGCTACAGCTCATTGGAATCACCTCATTGTTCATTGCTGCCAAACTAGAGGTTGGTATCCTTATTTGTCTCCGTTTTCTGGTTGCCCCTGTTACCCCATACATTTTGGAAACATCAGTGAAAAATTAGCACCTCTGGTATTTCACATTGCTTGGCTCCAGTATTTTATTTAGTTATGTCCTCCCATACGGCTCAAACCAGGGCCCAACAAGATTAACAGGGTTTTCCACATAATTTGCCTAGTCAACTGACTAAAGCACCTTGTAATGTGTCCCGCAGTAATTGTTTTGTATGATTTCTGAAGTGTTCCAAAACCTTGCATTCTAGGAAATCTACCCTCCCAAGCTCAATCAGTTTGCCTACATTACAGATGGTGCTTGCACAGAAGATGAGATTCTGAGTATGGAACTGATAATCATGAAGGTATGGGTGGTACTGGGGATGCACATAACACTATTACGGCCATTCAAGTAATGAGTTAACTTATTCTTGTCAGGCACTTAAGTGGTGTTTAACGCCGATGACTGTGGTTTCTTGGCTCAACGTCTTCTTACAAGTCGCATACAGTAGAGAACTGCAGCATTTTCTGCTCCCTCAGTACCCTCAGCAGACATACATTCAGATAATAGAGGTAAGATGGTCTCCTGTGTGATTGAGGGTGCAGGGGGTTTTGTATTGTCTGGCTTCCTAATAACTATTGCATCTCGTTCTAGCTCTTAGATCTATGTATCTTGGATGTCAACTGTCTGGAATACCCGTACAGTGTCCTGGCTGCCTCTGCCCTCTATCACTTCTCTAATGCTGAACTTGTTGAAAAGGTGTCAGGTACGTCTGACTACTGCAACTCCAACCTGCTCGTGGACCGCTGTTCATGTAACAGCGATATGGTGATCATATTACAGACTATCATATCACAGATACTGGAAGGGGGAAATACACTGCTCAAAAAAATAAAGGGAACTCTCAAATACCTCCTAAATCTAAATGAATTAAATATTCTCATTGAATTGAGTGTGCTGACAACAAAATCGCACCCAAATCAGTAAAAGTCAAAACTATTAACCAATGGAGGCCTGGATCTGAAGTAAAAATGTTCCATGTTGTGTGGCCTCCACGTGTGCCTGTATGAACTCCTTACAACGCCTGGGCATGCTCCTGATGAAGTTGTGGATGGTCTCCTGAGGGATTTCTTCCCAGACCAAGACTAAAGCATCCGCCAACTCCAGGACAGTCAGTGGTGCAACGTGACTTTGGTGGATGGAGTGAGGCATGATGTCCCAGATGTGCTTAATTGGATTCGGGTCTGGGGAACGGGTGGGCCATTCCATAGCTTTAATGCATTCATCTTGCAGGAACTGCTGACACTCCAGCCACATGAGGTCTAGCATTAGGAGGAACCCAGGGCCAACCGCACCAGAATATGGTGTCACAAGGGGTCTGAGGATCTCCTCTCAGTACCTAATGGCAGTCAGGCTACCTCTAGCAAGCACGTGAAGGGCTGTGCGGCCCTTAAATGAAATGCTACCCCACACCATTACGACCCACTGCCAAACTGGTCATGCTAAAGGAAGTTGCAGGCAGCAGGTCACTCTCCATCGTGTTTCCAGACTCTTGACACGTGCTCAGTGTAAACCTGCTTTCATCTGTGAAAAGCACACGGTGCCAGTGGCGAATTTGCCAATCCTGGTGCTCCCTGGCAAATGCCAAGCATCCTGCACAGTTTTGGGATGTAAACACAACCCCCATCTGTGGGCGTCGGGCCCTCATGAAGACCGACATTTGTGGCCTGCTGGAGGTCATTTTGTAGGACTCCGGCAGTGTTCCTCGTTGCGGAAGTAGCGCTCCTGCTGCTGGGTTGTTGGCCGCCTCCACGTGTACTGGTCTGTCTCCTAGTAGTGCCTCTGGACTCTCAGACTTACAGACACAGTAAACCTTCTTGCCACAGCTCGCATTGATGTCCCATCCTGGATGAGCTGCACTACTTAAACCACTTCACTTGTGTGGGTTGTACAGTCTGTCTCATGCTATCACAAGTGTGAAAGCACCACCAACATTCAAAAGTGACCAAAACATCAGCCAGAAAACATAGGTACTGAGAAGTGGTCTGTGGTGTCCCCCCCCCCCCCCCCCCCCCCCCCTTGCAGAACTATTTTATTGATTGTTTCTTGCTAGGTGCCAACTTCTACTGTCAATCAGTGTTGCTTCCTAAGTCGAAAATTTGATTTCACAGAAGTTTGATTTACTTGGAGTTATATTGTGGTGGTTACGTGTTCCTATTTTATTTATTTTTTTGGAGCAGTGTATATCCCCTATCCTAGTTTAGGGTTAGGATTGATTGCACTGGGTGTGATTTTTGGTTTTAAATTTTTATTTTTTCCCCATCCATAATTACTCTTTACTAATTAAGTTGCATTAAGAGTGGGTTCACACTACGTATATTTCAGTCAGTATTGTGGTCCTCATATTGCAACCAAAACCAGGAGTGGATTAAAAACACAAAGGATCTGTTCACACAATGTTGAAATTGAGTGGATGGCCGCCATATAACAGTAAATAACGGCCATTATTTCAATATAACAGCCGCCGTTTTAAAATAACAGCAAATATTTGCCATTAAATGGCGGCCATCCACTCATTATAACATTGTGCCACTATATCCTAAGGCTACCCGGGTGCTCATCGATTACCCAGGCGGCCCTCCCCGGACTCACCCGCTCACTGCTGCCGCGTGGAATAGCGGCAGCGAGCGGGAAACGAGGAGCAAATGAGCACTGACAGCGCTTGTTTGCTCCTCACTGTCAGCCCGTGTAATAGGTCCTTTAGTGCTTGACTCTCAATATTGTCAAGACCAGCTCTAGGCTTTCATGACTTCATCTAGGTGTTGGCTGGTAGTTATGGCCCAGAACTGTATGGGTTTCTAGTCACAAAGCAGGATGGTGTTGAGAAACGAAGACATACAGCACACTTGGGGTCTATTTACACAGAAAGATTATCTGCCAAAGCCAGTAACAGACTATAGAGATCAGGTCAGAAAGGAAAGCCTGAGATTTCTCCTTTTTAAATCTATTCCTGGCTTTGGCTTCAAACCTTTGGCAGATAATCTTTCTGTGTAAATGGACCCTAAGAGGTTGTGGAAATGTCCCTTTATATGTACTTTTTTAAAACCTCTTTTCTCGCTTGATTTCAGGCTATGAATGGACAGAACTTGAACCTTGCATAAATTATGTGGTACCGTTTGCAATGGCGATAAGAGACGCAGGGAAACAATCAAAATTAAAGTATTTCAAAGGAGTGGACATTGAAGACATGCACAATCTCCAGACACACACAGGCTGCTTAGATTTGCTGGTAAGTGGCTTCCCTATCTGTGTGCTAATCTTAGAATAGAGATTATACACATGCAGAGAACCATTTTGGGATCGCCTTGTCGTGCACTCTGCCGGGGGATGTCTTATGGGTTATAAATGACACGCCTTAGCCTTTATTATTGAATTGAAGGTAAATATGTTGCCAAAATGGGCATTCTCCCCTGTATGTAGTCAGAGAACACTTGTGAACAACTCCAACCTCCTCCCTGACTCGTGAGAAGCTTGCTCTTAAAAGCTATGACTAGTGTGGCTCTGCAGACCAATAACTGGTCAATGCGCGTTACTACTTTTATCTGATATTACACATTTTACTGAGATACACACCCTTGGCATGCCACTGTGTATATAGTCTTAGCTGCTATATGGGTTATCAGCTATAAATGACTTGCATAACTTTGCTGGGTTGGGTAGGACATGAGAATATTTCATTTTATCTCAAAGTCGCTAACTGATCTTGGACCATATAGTGTTTTTTAGCGATGGTGCGGGGATTAGTGTAGCATAGACAAACCACTACACAATCAATGAGGTAGCACCATGTCAGCATTGTTTATAGGTAAGGTCCATGCTCTCTTCTGCAGGAATGTTTGACGACTACTTGTCTGACCATTCCATCTTTGTAGTGGTGGAATCTTCTGTATGATGGTTTGCTTACATGGTGTCTTGAATTGTGTCTGTGTCCTCCAAACAAAATGTCTGACAAAGTGTAGTCCTTAGTAGACAGTGTGGGCTGTTGGTCTATAGCCATGGTATATGTTGGAATACCCTTTTGAATGTATACTGGTAACCTCATAATGGGACCCCACAACCACATAGGCTGCTATCAGTCATATGCAATATTAAAATTTCCCATGTTTTATATTTGATATTTCATTATTTTCAGGAAAAAGCGCAAACTAAAAAGGAAATGTTGGAAGAAAAGAATGGAGAAACTGCCGTGCCCAGTGGTGTCCTGACTCCCCCACAGAGTGACAAGAAACAGAGGACTGGTGACTCTGAATGACACTTTGCTGTGTAATGGACTTCATGTGACATGTTATAATACCATGGTATTTTATTATATGCTTTTATAAACTTCCTTGGGGTCCCTGTCCTGGCATTGCTCTATGTCTCTCACCGTTGATTGCTTTTTATTTTTTATTTTTATTTTTTTTATTTTTATTTTTTAAACTAATGGCTGTGAAAGCCTAAGTGTTTATTTTGCTGCTATGGAAAATGCTGCTGGACGCCAAGAAATGTAATGGGGGAGGGGGTGACTACTCTGGGAGTCCTGCTTGGTGTCAGGTTTACTTTTCAGTGTGCAATCTCCTGTCTCCTTTACAGTCTGTATGTTTTTATGAACCTGTTAGAAATGCTGCTATGTCTTTTTAAATAAAGATGCTGTCTAAAAGATGGCAGGGTTTTTAAAGAAATGTTTAACTTTTATTCTGACCTCTATCAACGCACATGCAATTCTGCTTGAGTGTCCTCAATCCTACATTCCGGTAACCCAGAGCAGATATGAGGTTTTCCGTTAACATGGCAAACTAGAATGTCTCCCAAAATGCTTTGCAGCGTAGAAAACTAGGCACACATGGAACCCTTACAAGGGCAGCAAGGACACATAAGTAATGTTGTAGTCTTCCATGTCAACTTCTGTGTATATCTGCATCACATTTGATTGGTCAGTGCTGAGGTCCTTACCAATCACTGGATACAGTAGGGAGAAGTACGCTTCCCGGCTTGCTAGTCGGTCTGACCTGTTGCAGGAGACAGGCTCCATAGACTTACGGAGCCCCTCTCTTCCTAAGACTTGTGGACACTGGGAGGAAAGTGCACAACCTTGGCTTATACCAACCATATCTAATGATCGGTGGGGGTTTCTGTAATGTGACAAAAATAACTTTGATTTATTACATTGCCAGGATCCTCACTGATTGCTAGTTGTAGCCAGGAGAAGCATGCAGCTGTGCACTTCACTCTCCAGTTATAAACACATCTGCAAACTTTTTTTTTGGCACTTTAAGGGTGCGTTCACACCTACAGGATCTGCAGCTGATTTTCTGCAGCAGATTTCAGTTAAATAACTGAACACAGCATCAGATTTGATGCTGTGTTGTTATTTAACTGAAATCTGCTGCAGAAAATCAGCTGCAGATCCTGTAGGTGTGAACGCACTATAAAGGAGTTATCTGACAGGGGCATTTAGCATGCCCCTATAGAACTTCCCATCTATATTTACAACCTGCTCCTGACTGTTGTATATCTGTCCAGCAGCCTTGAAGCTGTGTGTATGTGTGTGCGCGCATAGGACCAGCAATGATTGTCCTAAACGGATCAGAGCGGAGTCTCCACATATTATTTGCTGTCGTTACGTAGGAGACTGGACTGAAAGCACAGTGGAGCTAACAAAATGCCCTAAGGCTACGTTCACATCGTATTTTGGCTTAAAAAGCTGACTTTTTTTGTACATCAGTTTGCATCCGTTTTTCTATCTGTTTATTTTTCTTTGGTTTCTTGCTGCTTCTGCACATGCTTAGTGCATAAACGGATGAAAACAAACTGATGTGAACGAAAATACCTTCCGTTTTAGATCCGTCCTCATTGACTACAATGTAAAAAGAAAAAACGGAAGTGCACTTTCCGTTTGTGATCAGTTTTTTGAAACTGAAAGAAAAATACTGCAAACACGATTTTTTTTTTTTTTTTCCCCTCAATTCAAAAAAAGGGATCTTGAACGGATTGCATGCAAACAGAGCACAATTAGGGCAAACGGAGCACACTTATACCGTGGGAATCTATGGGGATTTTAACGGAGCCGACAGTTTCCGTTTTGCTTACTCCAAAACAGAAAAGGTAGACTGAATGGTGCCGGATGGTCAAATGCTGATGTGAACGTAGCCTAAGATGCAGAGCTGTGCTGAGTCAAAATAAAGACTATACTACATTCCAAAGTTTTATAATTCTGCAAATGGGACATAATAGCAGGGAATTTTATTGCACCGAAATAACCCTTTGAAGCTAGCATGACCAGTTTTGCACAGAACTTACACTGTTGGGCTATGTTCACACAATGTAAGTAAATTAATAGCGGCTGTTGGCAATTTGTGACACGGCCGTGATCCTTTACCTACATTGTGCTGCAGGCTAAGGGAATCCTGGCCAGAGTGTTTACACATAGGGGGTAATTTTATCAAAGGGTGTAAAATTTAGACTGTTACAAACTGCCCACAGCAACCAATCACAGCTCCCCTTTCATTTTACAAGAGCTGAAAGCTGAGCTGTGATTAGTTGCTGTGGGCAGTTTGCATCAGTCTAAATTTTACACCCTTTGATAAATCTCCCCTATAGTAGAAAACCTGTCAGTGCACACAATAGAGCGTGCGGTGGCAAATTGGGATGTAGGCGCGCAAAGATCATCCGGCCGGTACATCTGGTGTCTTACACCATGTGAATGTGGCCTCAGGTGGTATTCTCTATCGGCATTTTACAGCAATCTGATGCAGGAAGAAATGTCCACCTGCATTAAACTTTTGTTTAACCCCTTAAGGACCACGCCACTTTGTGTGCGTGCACTTCTGTTTCTCCCCCCCCCCCCCCCCCTTGTGTTTTAACCCCTTAGTGACAGATACATCAGTCAATTTATTCTTTCTTTTTATGAAGGGGTCAGAATAAATGTTTTCGTATGACAGCTGATCTCCTGCTGTAACTACCCAGAGCAGTAACACTATACATGTTTGGTATAGCCGCATCCATAATAACGCAAGCTGTTAAAAAGGGCCAGTATTGCTGTATTTTATCAATCTGCTTCAGAAAGTCATATGTAAAACTTGGTTTCAATAAAACTATTCATTTTTTCTTCATCAACTATTGCAACTATGGCATTTAAATGCTGCTGTCAGTTGATATGTTGTGAACCCTTTCTGTAGCCTCTTAATGCTGGCATGATTGGAACACCCATGGTGACAAGGGTAAAGCCTACTTGAGAGTTGTGACAAGGTGATGTTGGTGCAGGTATTTCTCAGTCTACATTTCGGGAAGAGCAACCACATCTGGGCTGTTTGCCACTAGTACATATGGACTCCCTTCCCTTGTTTCTCTGGCCAATTACAGCACATGCTAAAAGATTGAGAGAAAAGATTACTGATGCATCGGGTTTGTGAGATGCTATGTGTGTGGAAATGCAAGGGTTTATACACACTACTCAGATGTTGCTGCTACAGAGGAGCTAAAAGGAGGGAGAATTGCACTTCAGCCCTTTGCACATAGAGCAGTTGTTACACTGGAATTTACAGAAGGGACACATGCTAAGAACTTAGAAGTAAGAAGGTTATGAGAGTGGAGCTTTGTTTTACCTTTTAGGAACAGTGTGTGTAATATTTAGCAGGCAGGTACACAGCCAATCCTCACTGCCCCTTTTCTGCACATAGCACATGCTAAGCCCTGAGTTCTGTCCTGATCTAGCTGTTACTAGATTTTCCTTATTGGGCAGTGGACAGCTGGTTGCAGAGAAGGGAAACACCTAGTGGCCAAGATTTTAGAGCTGTTCTGAGGTAGGAGTAATTTTTGGAATGTGGCTTACAAATATGTTGATTACACAGGCTATCAAATGAATAGAAGTTGCTTGAAATGATGGTGGTGTTTACGCTGTATTGGTGGGGGGTGTTTCTGATTTCAAGTTTGCCAAGATTGTCTGCACATCCTGTGATAAACACCATGCTCCCCTCCTTTCTGTTGTCTTAATAGAGCTCTTTATCTTCTGCTGAGGTAATTAACAAAGAAACAATGTGAAATGCGCGTTCTTCATACAGGTTGATTGGTTTTGTAGGTGAAAACCCCCATTAACCTTTGGGCTGAGATGTGACAAAATGCAGATTCATGTGGTGACCTGTGAAATTAGGAAACCGTTTAATTATAAAGAGTGATGTGCGGAGATGGCGGCTGCTATTTACACATGGTGTGCGCCGCATTGTGTGACAGGAAACATGGCTGAGGACACATCAGATCTTTTTTTTTTTTTTAAACACAACCTCCCATTATTACCTTTGTAGTGAAAAATCTATATACAGGGTGGTCCAAAAGTAGAGATTTATCAAACATGGTGTAAAGTGAAACTGGCTCAGTTGCCTCTTGCAGCCACCTTTTATTTTCCAGAGTCTGTGAGGAATGAAAAGTGGAATCTGATTGGTTGCTAGGGGCAACTGAGCCAGTTTTACTTTACACCATGTTTGATAAATCTCCCCCTTCATAACCCTATTACACATACTGTCCACCTACTTTTGGAACATCCTGTATAAGGGTATGTTCACACCTAGTAAAACAGGCGGAATTCCTCCTGTCTCAGTGTGCCATAGCCTGTCTATGGGAGAGCCCACGCTCCTGAGCTGTCACTTCTCTGAGCGGAGAGTGGCGGCAGCGGAGAGTGCACACTCTCTAATGCACTCACAGCGGGACACTGAGCCGTATTTGCTCAGTGTGAACATACCCTTACAAAAAATGTTTTCTGCCATGGAGGCGTACAGATTCTGTATGGCATCCTGCAGCATATTTGCCAACAGCTGGGTTATAGATCCTGAACAATTGCCAAAGTTGACATCTCAGCTGGTCCCATAGATAATCAATTGGTGATAAATCTGGTGACCAGGCAGGCCAAGAAAGTGTTGCAAAACCTTTGGGCAACCTTTGCTGTATGTGTGACAGCATTATTTTGCAGAGAAACTGATACCAGTAGAAAGCCATGAGAGGCACCACAGTCCAGGTTTCTTGTTCATAATATGACTGCAAATTAAATTAAGGCAACGGTGGTGATGAAGGCAGAATGTATAAAGGGCTCTGTGACACCAAATTTCATTCTAACAAGCACATGGTAATGCTCCGGACAGAGATGGGTATGTGATGTAGGTGACCACTGAGTCCGCAAACTGGACAAGAAAACTATAGAAGCTTTTTGTGTATCTGGGGTGTGTTTGCCATGCGTGTATGATCCTAAAACCTCCAAACAGGTTGGTCAGAAGGCCCTAGAGGTCGAACAATTTGTCGAAAGCACCTTCCTGCTTTTCTCAGTGATGCCCCCTTTCACAGTCTAACTTAGGCTGGGTTCACACTACGTATATTTCAGTCAGTATTGTGGTCCTCATATTGCAACCAAAACCAGGAGTGGAATAACAACACAGAAAGGATCTGTCCACACAATGTTGAAATTGAGTGGATGGCCGCCATACAGGGTGGATTTGTTTTAAATCAAACTGATTTAAATCACGATTTAAATCACGATTTAAATCACTAGTCAGGAAGGCTTGATTTAAATCAGTGATTTAAATCAAAGTTTCTACCTAAACTAGTTCTTGCTACTTTAACATGCAAGTAGATGAAGATTTTTAGAATCACTTTTTATATTACTTTTTTCTCCCCAGTTTAATGGGTTAATCATTCATATTTGGACACCACTGTTCTGTTGTACTTAGGAAGGAGAAAAATAATCCTGAACTTAATAACAATTTAAATGGATTTATTCAACTGAAACAATAACAACATTACAGCATACGTTATTTGCTTAAACAAACATCCATGTTAACTAATTTGGCTAAACAAAAAAAAAAAAAAAAGTCCAAACAATCAGAAACATATTGTCTAACTTCTTGGACTTGGTACTGAAGGGGATGATTCTGTATTCATAGGTTTGTAGAACAATAGGATTAAGGTCTTTTTCTCAACTCTGTTCATGTTGTAACATTTGAGAACATATACAGCCTTTATTCTACTGAGTTAAACAACTCCGCTTTATCTCATGATGGAAGAACCTTTGGATGGTAAAATATTTTCCTCAAAAAGCAGTTTATTGAAAAAAATCCGATTTAAATCAAAAAAATCCGATTTAAATCAAAAAAATCCGATTTTTTTGATTTTTTTAAAAAAATCATTGATTTTTATCCACCCTGCCGCCATATAACAGTAAATAACTGCCATTATTTCAATATAACAGCCGTTGTTTTAAAATAACAGCAAATATTTGCCATTAAATGGCGGCCATCCACTCAATTTCAACATTGTGTGAACAGAGCCTTTCTGTGTTTTCAATCCACTCCTGGTTTTGGTTGCAATATGAGGACCACAATACTGACTGAAATATACGTAGTGTAAACCCAGCCACATGTCAATGTATTTGCTTCATAGCTGCATGTCTGGCAGTCAATGATCTTTCATCAAGAGGTACACTACCCAAAAGTAGCTTGAGAGCCTTACAAACACATGTCAATCCAGTGAGAGAAGATGCACATTACAAACTGCATTAAATGACCTGTGTGTAAATACCTTATGGAAAGCAGTTCATTTTCTGGTTCAAAGTAAAGTCAGTCATAGCTGACTAGGCAGATACGTGTAGCAGATATCAGCCATGGCTGCTGTCCTATTGTTTGGCCCTCTGGTGGAATGAGCAGTTTTCCGTCATGGCGAGCTAAGCCAGTACATGGGGAGAAATGGTAATGATGTGAGCTTAAAGGGGAACTTCAGGTAGAGGTTAAAAAAATTAAACTTCTGCAGAAGCATATAGCATTATTTACCTGTCGATCCCAGTTTTGAAACTACCAAAAATCCATTTGTTCGGGGGCATTTGTTCTGTATTGTGTTTCTGTCCTTCCTGGTTGAGCAGTTCCCAGAATGCAATGCTTTCCCTCAGCTGGTCATCACAGTCCCCCACCCATCACAATCAGTAAAATTACTGCTGCACCTGCTTCTGGCCAGTCAGAGGTGGTGGATCATTCAGGGGATTTGGGGATCCTGCCAAGCCTCCTGTGACATCACTCCCTGCCCCCTGTCTGCATCATCAGACATACATTGTATAGACACATCTATATAACTTTTAATGTACTTTTAATAGAAAACAAGTTTTTCTTGTCCGGAGTTCCCCTTTAACACAGAGCACAAAAAAGCTTAATTACTTTGTTATAATACTTAATATGAAGGTGGAGGAAGCAAAAAAAAAAAGAATCCAAAGAGGGGAAAGCAAGCAGGCCATACATTAACAAAAGTTGTCAGATGAACGACTGGCAACTACGGTATGTATCCCAATCCCTCCATTTACATTAACAGACTACTCTGCCAGCCAGCAGCTTATCTTTCAAAGAACAAAATGATTGGGTAGTTGTAATACAACATGCCCAATCCTTCTAATACATCATCTGTCAGGGGAGCCACATATGGCCCTCATACACAACAAATTGGTGGGTTCAGACAACACATGCTGAATGTGTATATGGGGCCTTAAAGGAAACCTGACCCCCCCCCCCCCCCCCCCCGGTGCGGGGTGAAGGCCGCCCGACCCCCAGCTAGAAACCCTTAGGGCCCTATTCCACCGGACGATTATCGTTAGCATAATCGTTAACGATTAACGATCTCAAACGACCGCTATTGCGACAGACCTGAAAACGTTCACTCATTTCCATGGAACGATAATCGTTACTTATGATCGTAATTGCGATCGTTTCTTCTTCCGTATTTCTTCGCTATTGCGTTCGTATCTATTGCGAACGACCGAACGATGTCTTATTCAATGCGAACGATTTGCGAACGTTTTGCGAACGAGCAACGATAAAAATAGGTCCAGGTCTTATAAAGCGATCAACGATTTCTCGTTCGGTCGTTAATCGTTACTGCATTTCAACCGAACGATTATCGTTTAGATTCGAACGATTTAACGATAATCTGAACGATCGTCCGGTGGAATAGGGCCCTTATACTTACCCCATCTGGCCAAGTCCCGCTCCTGGAGCCGGTCCCGGGACGGAGATATCCTTTTCTGAAGCCCTGTGCGCGCTGCTGAGATGAGTCCGACGCCTGTAGAGAATGAATGGATACGTCATTCACTATGGGCGTCGGACTCATCTCATCAGCAGCGCCGGGCTTCCGACAAGGATATCTCCGTCCTGGCTCCAGGAGCGGGACTTGGACAGATGAGGTAAGTATAAAGGGCTCTAGCTGGGGGTCGGGCGGCCTTCACCCTGGAACAGGGGGGGCGACAGGTCCCCTTTAAGAGGAGTGAAACAGCACTCCACCAGTCTTAGCTTTATTCAAAGGTCTCTGAGAAAACTTGTCTAGGAAACTTATGCTGTGTTTACACGGAACGATTATCGTTTGAATTTGCACGATAACGATCGAATTTGAACGATAATCGTACGTGTAAACGCAGCGAACGATCAAATGACGAGCGGGAAATTTTTCGCAAAAAATTCTCAGATCGTTCCGTGTAAACAGTCGTTCACCGATTTTACTTATGTACGAGATAGGCTTAAGCGATCGCAAAACGATGTTTCCGTACGATATATTGTTCCGTCTAAACGCTGATCGTTCTAAAAAAAACATTGTTCTTTCTATTGTTTCTATTGTTAATCATACGATCGTGCGTATTATCGCTCCGTGTAAATGCAGCACTAGATACGTCAATTTAGACGTGTCAGGCCAGGAAAAGCCAGCATTTAGTGCCAAATGGCACTTCACCAAATTCCCTAAAATACTATATGTTACTGGGATTTTGCTCCAGGCATCTCTCAGTGTAAGATTTCTCCTGTCTTCTATATGTTAGCAAAATTGTCCAAATAAGCAGTCATTAATCAGTCTTTCTTCTGAAATACTCTGTACTGCAGGCAATGCTGCTTCTTCCAATAGCAATCTTTGACCTTTCACTTTATTTCTATGATCTGTGTCACATCATAACACTGTACGCATCCTTATAGACATAATAAGTGGACAGTAAAGTGTCACTGTCATTACAACTTTCAAAATCTAAATCAGCAGTAGGTGTTATATAAAGCAAGTTTTACACTTCCTGTTTTCTGACAGTTTTTTTTTCTCTCTCAAAGAGTCAGAAAACAGGAAGTCCAGACAGTGTATCCCAGGCCACCTGAGCGCTCACAGAGAGAAGGCAGTCATGTGACTGATGGACACATGGAGCCGTGACTCTCTGTACTGGCCGGAATTCCTGTGTTTAGTCTGTTTTTTCAATCTGCCTTCAGGAGACTGAACCTGGATTTCTGGTAAGTTCAGCTTTGTTTTACAGCATGATGACAACAGAAAAATAATAAATGTATATTGCAAACTTGCTTTCTTTCACACATACTGTTGATTTAGATTTTGATAGTTATAACGACAGGGACATTTTAAGCTTCTCTCCTATAATACTCTGTGCTGCTTGAGACTAAGGAGATTTCTGGCAGTAATGATTCTTAAATAATAATGTAGGGTCTTGTGTGAGTCCCCTTTTCCACAGTTATCATAGGAAGACAGCGAGGGATAAGTAAGTGGCCGCTGCACAGACAGAACAACTAAACTCCTCTTAATTTGTATTTGCATAACTAAGTACGGCCACAAATCCAACTTTGTATAGATTTTGTTGCCTCGGAGACTGCACCCATTATGGAAGCAGCTGTCGAGGGGAGAGTCTTAGTCAGTTATAGAATAAGTATTTAGTGACTGGCGTTCAGCAGGTGTGTCATCCACCTTCAAAGGGGAGCACACAATGCTGCTGCCGGCTCCTCGCTAATCACTGCAGCCTCAAGTATGCAGCCCATACAAAGGGGACAACACTGCCTGATGGCTGCTGCTCCTCAGGGAGGAAGGTTTATTACTCAACAGTCATCTCCTGAATTCTGGGAAGTCTAAAAGAGCATACTCCACTGGAACAGACATTAAACCTGGAAATACTGGATGACATGAAGTACAGACGATATACATGTTGCCACCCAACTCTTCCAAGGTTCTGAGTGTCAAATGTTATGCACCCCACACACCCCTGGCTGGTAAAAGCTGATGCCAACCCATGTGATAGAGGTAAGACTGGTTGTCACTCAGCTTTCCCAGAATCAAATGTTTGATATACACACAGGGCAGCTTCTCAAAGACAACAGACTACAGCAGCCTTCCGCTTTTTTACGCTATGTTCACATTGCGTATAACACCGGCTGTTCTGTGACCTGGCCGGGTCACAGAACGGCCAGTGTTACTACATATCATCTCAGCTAGATTACCTTAAAGGGAACCAATCACACACAAATTGGCCATAAAGATAAGGAAACGTGCTGGTACATCAGCCAGCACGCTTCCTAACCATCCCCCTGTCCCCTCCGTCCCATGAACATTCAGCCCGCAAAGTTAGTTTAATAGTGTCCCGCGCTGTATGCAAATTACCATCTAAGTAGTCAAGGTGGGCGGGCGGCTGGTCAAGTAGTCACGGTGGGCGGGGGCTTCGTCATGTAGTCACAGGCTCCTGGGCCGCCTCCGGTGCTGTAATCACGCCCCTCCGGGCGTGTTGTAAAGTGGCTCCTGGTGACGTCACTCGGGGGGGGGCGGCATTGCACGTCGGCCACGCCGACGTCTTTACTAAGCTGCGCATGCGCAGTACAGTGGGTGAAGCCGCTGCTGTACTACGCCGCGCAAGCGCAGTACAGCAGCGTCTTCTCAGGCTGCACTGCGCATGCGCAGCTTAGTAAAGACGTCGGCGTTGCCGACGTGCAATGCCGGCCCCCCCGAGTGACGTCACCAGGAGCCGCTTTACAACACGCCCGGAGGGGCGTGATTACAGCACCGGAGGCGGCCCAGGAGCCTGTGACTACATGACGAAGCCCCCGCCCACCGTGACTACTTGACCAGCCGCCCGCCCACCTTGACTACTTAGATGGTAATTTGCATACAGCGCGGGACACTATTAAACTAACTTTGCGGGCTGAATGTTCATGGGACGGAGGGGACAGGGGGATGGTTAGGAAGCGTGCTGGCTGATGTACCAGCACGTTTCCTTATTTTTATGGCCAATTTCTGTGTGATTGGTTCCCTTTAATTTCTAGTGAATTTGGATTTGGGCGCAACCCAAATCACTGCTGCACACAATGGAGCGAGAGGCTGGAGCCGCATGCTCCATTGTGTAAACTGACATGCCTTGTGCGGCCGCTATTCGATGTTTAGCATAAATCACAGCCATTGTTGCAAATTGCAACAACAGCCGTGATTTATGCAAACATAGGTTGTGTGAACATGGTCTTATGCTGTAAAAACTGAGGATGAGACCTAGGAGGAGTGTGCCTGGAGTGTAATTTTAACCCCTTTAAAAGTCACTTGCCACCCCCTTCATGCTCTAATTGGGGCTGTCCTTGATGGTTTCTGCCAACCCCACTGGCCTTTATTGATAGATCTTTTCCAAAAATAAAACAGGTACAGATTAAAGGAGAAGTCCGGCGGGAAATTTTTATTGAAGTATTGTATTGCTTCCCAAAAGTTATACAAATCCCCAATATACACTTATTACTGGAAATGCTTATAATGGCAGAGAGAGGGATGATGGTGGCAGGGGGACACTGAGGGACACTGGGCACTGGAGGGACACTGAGCATCCCTCTGCCATCATCCTCTCCAGCAGCCACAGCCCGCACAGCTCTGGGAGTCGGGTCGTGACATCACCATTTTATCCAAAAAACTGAAGCCTTGATGCAGTAGTAAGTGCAGGGAAAAAAACCCACTTTATAAGCATTTCCAGTGATAAGTGTATATTGGTGATTTCTATAACTTTTTGGGGGCAATACAGTACTTAAATAAATTTTTTTGCCTGACTTGTCCTTTAAGGGTGCCTTTACACAGAGAGATTTATCTGACAGATTTTTTTAAAGCCAAAGCCAGGACTGGATTTGGAAAGGGAAATTTCAGTCTTTGAGTATGTGCACGCTAGGGAATGGCGGCGGAAAACCCATTGCGCATTCCGCAGCTTGCACCCGCTCTCGGATTGTTGTGTCATAGACTCCGCCCTGTTCATTCTTTTGAAGGACGACGGAATCAGCCCGTGCATAGAATGGAGACACACACGCCAGTCACAGTCCGCGAGTGGGTGCGAGCTGCAGAATGCGCAACGGATTATCCGCCGCCATTCTGTAGTGTGCACGTACCTTTTCCTTTATGACCTGTTCCCTGCTTATAGTCTGTTCCTTTGGCTTCAATTATCTGTCCGATGGGGACAGTGGGGTGGTGGAGGGGGGAGAAGCGGCCACGGACCACCCTGATGACTCCTGGTTTAGCAAGCATCATTGTGAAGATAGGTGCTAACAAGTAATAGACTCTAAATACATTCCCCCCTTTAGGATCGGTGTAGCAATAGAATCAGTTAATTTTGGTTCCTCCACAAAGGTTACTGTCACCAAGCTGCAATTAAAGGGGTTTTCATAGGTGACAACTGGGAAAACTCTAACACGGAAAAATATTGACAATTATGATAATAATACAATTGTCACCCATTTCCCACCACCGGTCTCCATGATCTTAATGCAATGAGTTATTGTCCATAAAAACGTTACATCACATGACTGCAGTGGCCAATCACAAATTATGCTGCAAACTATACTGAATGTCACACTGAAGTCCAAACATTCATAAGGACATTGCAGGTGACCTTTCCTATTGATGTAGCTAGGTCTATAGTTTTATGGCCGCACAGATCAAACCTATGGAGGTGTCTATCCAAGTCATCCAACTTCAGAACCTTGTAACACCATCTAACCAAAGCCCAGAAATTACACTACAGTTATGGCAAGAAAAATAAAGTTGCATATCCGGTGTGAGTGAAGGCGCCCTTAAAGAATATTCTCTCTGCAGCTCTTAAAAGCAATTGTGGGAACATGGACGAAGTGAAGTTGTGATTTAGTATTACTATTCACCTATAATGTGACTACGGACACATTATATAGTCTATATGGACACATTACATCCTATATGGACACATTACATCCTATATGGACACATTATAGCCTATATGGACACATTACATCCTATATGCACACATTACATCCTATATGGACACATTACATCCTATATGGACACATTATAGTCTATATGGACACATTATAGTCTATATGGACACATTACATCCTATATGGACACATTACATCCTATATGGACACATTACATCCTATATGGACACATTATAGTCTATATGGACACATTACATCCTATATGGACACATTACATCATATATGGACACATTATATAGTCTATATGGACACATTACATCCTATATGCACACATTACATCCTATATGGACACATTACATCCTATATGGACACATTACATCCTATATGGACACATTATAGTCTATATGGACACATTACATCCTATATGGACACATTACATCCTATATGGACACATTATAGTCTATATGGACACATTACATCCTATATGGACACATTACATCCTATATGGACACATTATAGTCTATATGGACACATTACATCCTATATGGACACATTACATCCTATATGGACACATTATAGTCTATATGGACACATTACATCCTATATGCACACATTACATCCTATATGGACACATTACATCCTATATGGACACATTATAGTCTATATGGACACATTACATCCTATATGGACACATTACATCCTATATGGACACATTATAGTCTATATGGACACATTACATCCTATATGGACACATTACATCCTATATGGACACATTATATAGTCTATATGGACACATTACATCCTATATGCACACATTACATCCTATATGGACACATTATAGTCTATATGGACACATTACATCCTATATGCACACATTACATCCTATATGGACACATTATAGTCTATATGGACACATTACATCCTATATGCACACATTACATCCTATATGGACACATTACATCCTATATGGACACATTATAGTCTATATGGACACATTATAGTCTATATGGACACATTACATCCTATATGGACACATTATAGTCTATATGGACACATTACATCCTATATGGACACATTACATCCTATATGGACACATTATAGTCTATATGGACACATTACATCCTATATGGACACATTACATCCTATATGGACACATTATAGTCTATATGGACACATTACATCCTATATGCACACATTACATCCTATATGGACACATTATATAGTCTATATGCACACATTACATCCTATATGCACACATTACATCCTATATGGACACATTACATCCTATATGGACACATTATAGTCTATATGGACACATTACATCCTATATGGACACATTACATCCTATATGGACACATTATAGTCTATATGGACACATTACATCCTATATGGACACATTACATCCTATATGGACACATTATATAGTCTATATGGACACATTACATCCTATATGCACACATTACATCCTATATGGACACATTATAGTCTATATGGACACATTACATCCTATATGCACACATTACATCCTATATGGACACATTATAGTCTATATGGACACATTACATCCTATATGCACACATTACATCCTATATGGACACATTACATCCTATATGGACACATTATAGTCTATATGGACACATTATAGTCTATATGGACACATTACATCCTATATGGACACATTATAGTCTATATGGACACATTACATCCTATATGGACACATTACATCCTATATGGACACATTATAGTCTATATGGACACATTACATCCTATATGCACACATTACATCCTATATGGACACATTATAGTCTATATGGACACATTACATCCTATATGGACACATTACATCCTATATGGACACATTATATAGTCTATATGGACACATTACATCCTATATGCACACATTACATCCTATATGGACACATTACATCCTATATGGACACATTATAGTCTATATGGACACATTATAGTCCTATATGGACACATTACATCCTATATGGACACATTATAGTCTATATGGACACATTACATCCTATATGGACACATTACATCCTATATGGACACATTATAGTCTATATGGACACATTACATCCTATATGGACACATTACATCCTATATGGACACATTATAGTCTATATGGACACATTACATCCTATATGCACACATTACATCCTATATGGACACATTATATAGTCTATATGCACACATTACATCCTATATGCACACATTACATCCTATATGGACACATTACATCCTATATGGACACATTATAGTCTATATGGACACATTACATCCTATATGGACACATTACATCCTATATGGACACATTATAGTCTATATGGACACATTACATCCTATATGGACACATTACATCCTATATGGACACATTATATAGTCTATATGGACACATTACATCCTATATGCACACATTACATCCTATATGGACACATTATAGTCTATATGGACACATTACATCCTATATGCACACATTACATCCTATATGGACACATTATAGTCTATATGGACACATTACATCCTATATGCACACATTACATCCTATATGGACACATTACATCCTATATGGACACATTATAGTCTATATGGACACATTATAGTCTATATGGACACATTACATCCTATATGGACACATTATAGTCTATATGGACACATTACATCCTATATGGACACATTACATCCTATATGGACACATTACATCCTATATGCACACATTACATCCTATATGGACACATTATAGTCTATATGGACACATTATAGTCTATATGCACACATTACATCCTATATGGACACATTACATCCTATATGGACACATTATAGTCTATATGGACACATTATAGTCTATATGGACACATTACATCCTATATGGACACATTATAGTCTATATGGACACATTACATCCTATATGGACACATTACATCCTATATGGACACATTATAGTCTATATGGACACATTACATCCTATATGGACACATTACATCCTATATGGACACATTATAGTCTATATGGACACATTACATCCTATATGGACACATTACATCCTATATGGACACATTATATAGTCTATATGGACACATTACATCCTATATGCACACATTACATCCTATATGGACACATTACATCCTATATGGACACATTATAGTCTATATGGACACATTACATCCTATATGGACACATTACATCCTATATGGACACATTATAGTCTATATGGACACAATACATCCTATATGGACACATTATAGTCTATATGGACACAATACATCCTATATGGACACATTACATCCAATATGGACACATTACATCCTATATGGACACATTATAGTCTATATGGACACAATACATCCTATATGGACACATTACATCCTATATGGACACATTACATCCTATATGGACACATTATAGTCTATATGGACACAATACATCCTATATGGACACATTATAGTCTATATGGACACATTATAGTCTATATGGACACATTACATCCTATATGGACACATTATAGTCTATATGGACACATTACATCCTATATGGACACATTACATCCTATATAGACACATTACATCCTATATGGACACATTATAGTCTATATGGACACATTACATCCTATATGGACACATTACATCCTATATGGACACATTACATCCTATATGGACACATTATAGTCTATATGGACACATTACATCCTATATGGACACATTACATCCTATATGGACACATTACATCCTATATGGACACATTACATCCTATATGGACACATTACATCCTATATGGACACATTACATCCTATATGGACACATTATAGTCTATATGGACACATTATAGTCTATATGGACACATTACATCCTATATGGACACATTATAGTCTATATGGACACATTACATCCTATATGGACACATTATAGTCTATATGGACACATTACATCCTATATGGACACATTATAGTCTATATGGACACATTACATCCTATATGGACACAATACATCCTATATGGACACATTACATCCTATATGGACACATTACATCCTATATGGACACATTACATCCTATATGGACACATTATAGTCTATATGGACACATTACATCCTATATGGACACATTATAGTCTATATGGACACATTATATAGTCTATATGCACACATTACATCCTATATGCACACATTACATCCTATATGGACACATTACATCCTATATGGACACATTACATCCTATATGGACACATTACATCCTATATGGACACATTACATCCTATATGGACACATTACATCCTATATGGACACATTATAGTCTATATGGACACATTACATCCTATATGGACACATTATAGTCTATATGGACACATTACATCCTATATGGACACATTATAGTCTATATGGACACATTACATCCTATATGAACACAATACATCCTATATGGACACATTACATCCTATATGGACACATTACATCCTATATGGACACATTACATCCTATATGGACACATTACATCCTATATGGACACATTATAGTCTATATGGACACATTACATCCTATATGGACACATTATAGTCTATATGGACACATTACATTATAGTTTATATGGAATTTCTATAGTTTGGAAAGACTGAGGTTCCCATCAATAATTGTAACTATAAGTTGTATCCATGATAAGAAAGCTCCCCAGCACTAGCCCATAATCAGCCCCCTCAGTCACCATTAAAACCTATCTAAATCTACAGTGAGACGAGAATAATCCGTGAGCAGAAAGCTCAGCAGCAATGACGTCAGCACAGCGGTACTCACTGAGGCTCCTAGCGCGATGTCACATTTTCCTGCCTTCTGATTGGCTGGTAAACTTTCCCAGCAACTTAACTGGCTGAGCCACTTCCGTATTCTGTGATAGACGGCTCTTCCTCCCCCGCTGGCTAGACGCGTCAGCACGTGGTTCTCAGCAACGTGTTTCTGTTTACTCACGTGACTGCACTGACAGCTGTTGACAGCGCCAACCTGCGTGCACGCCCCTTTCCCGGTTACGTCACTGAAGGGGAGCGGCCATAGCATATATAAGCCCGGCTTCCTGCGCCGCTGTCTCGCAGTGACGTGGGTCGATAGAAAAAGAGCGGTAGAGAAGCGCGTCAGTAAATCGTATGGTTCCTGTATTGCGCGCCTTTTGAAAGAGGCGCGGGCGGGTAGATTTAAAGGTGTAAACCATCCGGCAGAGCTGCGTTACTTTGCATTGTCTTGTGTACACGGAGGAGAGGCTGGGGGGATGGTTAGCGCTTTACACTGGTAGAAAAATATTGTATATTTAGCATGCCTGTCTAGTGGAAGTGCAGTGCACGGAGGGAATGCACACCAGCATTTACATTGTAGATAGAAAATGGAGGCATGCTGGAAAGACTGAAGTAAGGAAATAAGCACATTAGGGGATTTATCAAGCAGTCTAAGGGCCCTATTCCACTGGACGATTATCGCTCCAACGACCGCTCGTTAACGAGCACTTAACGATTTTTTTAAGCGAACGATAACACATAATAGGTGTGGGAACGTGAACGATATCTGTAGTGTAACGATTTTTTTGCAGTCGTTACATGGTCGTTTAAAACGGGAAATGTAGGTAGACATTTCAAGAACGACTGAAAGATTTTTTTATTGAACGAAAAGATTCGTGAATTATTGTTGAAAGACCAACGATATTTTTTTCGACATGTTGAAAAAAAATAGTGAACAACTTCGCTGTTGTCGTTCGCTCGTTTACAGCTATTCCACAGAACGAATATCGTTAACGAGCGGTCGTTTGAACGATTTTATGAATGATAATCGTTCGAAAAAGTTCTGTGGAATAGGGCCTTGAGGGCCCTATTCCACCGGACGATTATCGTTTGCATAATCGTTAACGATTAACAATCTCAAACGACCGCTATTGCGAAAGACCTGAAAACATTCACTCATTTCCATGGAACGATAATCGTTACTTATGATCGTATTTGCGATCATATTTTTTCTTCACTATTGCGTTCGTATCTACTGCGAACGACTGAACAACGTCAATGTGAACGATTTGCGAACGAGCAACAATAAAAATAGGTCCAGGTCTTAGGGCCCTATTCCACCAGACGATTATTGTTCAGATTATCGCTAAATCGTTAGAATCGAATTGATAATCGTTCGGTTGAAATGCAGTTAACGATTAACGACCGAACGAGAAATCGTTGATCGCTTTATAAGACCTGGACCTACTTTTATTGTTGCTCGTTTGCAAATCGTTCGCATTTATTAAGACGTTGTTCGGTCGTTCGCAGAAGATACGAACGCAATAGCGAAGAAATAGCGCGGAAAAAGCAATCGCAAATACGATCATAAGTAACGATTATCGTTCCATGGAAATGAGTGAACGTTTTCAGGTCTTTCGCAATAGCGGTCGTTTGAGATCGTTAATCTTTAACGATTATGCGAACGATAATCGTCCTGTGGAATAGGGCCCTCATAAAGCCATCAACGATTTCTTGTTCAGTCGTTAATCGCGAATTGCTATTCAAACGAACGACTATCGTTTAGATTCGAACGATTTAACGATAATCTGAACGATAATCGTCCGGTGGAATAGGGCCCTTATGCTACGTTTTACACGAAGCGATAATTCGCCCAATCCATTGTTTAACAATTTTGAAGCAACTATTTGGTTTTTATAACGATCAGCGTTTAGACGAATAAATTGTTAGAAAAAATTGTTATTGCGATAATTTTTAACCCCTTAACGACATAGGGCGTATATGAACCGCGGCGGTCCCGGGTGCCGCTTGTAGCCCGGGACCGCAGGTATTAGCAGGCACGGTCCGATCGCCATGCCCGCTAATAACAGTAATCAGATGCAGCTGTCAAACATGACAGCTGCATCCGATTACCGGACGCAGCGTCATCCCTGGTGTCTAGTGGGGAGATCGCTCCTCCGGGATGTTATCCTGGAGGAGCGATCTTCGTAACTGAAGCCGGCCGGGGACCGCTCCAAGATGGCGCCGTCCCCAGCTCGGCACTCGTTTACTTCCGGCTGCAGCAGCCGGAAGTAAACGAGTGCCTATCTCATGGATCTCTGCAGCATATCTATGCTGCAGAGATCTCTATGAGAGATCAAAGCACTTATACTAGTATAAGTCCCCTAGCGGGACTTCTAGTATAAGTGTAAAAGTTAAAAAAAAAAGTGTTAATAATAAAAATCCCCCTGCGCTAATAAAAGTCTAAATCACCCCCCTTTTCCCAGGTTATTAATAAAAGTAAACAAATAAGTAAACATGTTTGCTATCGCCGCATGCGTAATTGCCCGAACTATTAATTAATCACATTCCTGATCTCGCACGGTAAACGGCGTCAGCGCAAAAAAAAATCCCAAAGTGCAAAATTGCGCATTTTTGGTCGCATCAAATCCAGAAAAATTGTAATAAAAAGCGATCAAAAAGTCGTATATGCGCAATCAAGGTACCGATAGAAAGAACACATCATGGCGCAAAAAATGACACCTGACACAGCCCCATAGACCAAAGGATAAAAGCGCTATAAGCCTGGGAATGGAGCGTTTTTAAGTGACGTATATTTGTTGACAATGGTTTGAATTTTTTACAGGCCATCAGATACAATATAAGTTATACATGTTACATATCATTTTAATCGTAACGACTTGATGAACATGCATAACAAGTCAGTTTTACCCCAGGGCGAATGGCGTAAAAACACATTTCCCCCAAATAAACAAAATGCGTTTTTTTTTTTTCAATTTCACCACACTTTGAATTTTTTTCTGGTTTCGCAGTGTACTTTATACAAAAATTCAGCCTGTCATTGCAAAGTACAATTAGTGACGCAAAAAATAAGGGCTTATACGGGTTTCTAGGAGGAAAAAACGAAAACGCAAAAATCGAAATTGGCTCTGTCCTTAAGGGGTTAAGATCGCTTAGGTCCATCTCACACATAAGTTGAATTGGCAAAAGACTGTTTACACAAAGCGATCTGTGAATTTTTAGCAAACAACAATTTGAGAACATGTTGAAAGATCACAATGAACGATTTTTCGTTCGTCGCTTGATCAGTCGCTGTTTACACGAGACGATTATTGCTCAAATGCGGTCGTTATTGCAAAAATTTGAACAATAATTGTTCTGTGTAAACACACCATTACAGTAGGAACGGTCTCTGTTGCTCATAGCAACCAATCACAGCTCAGCTTTTATTTTACCAGGGCTCATGAGTATTTGAGAGCTGAACTGTGATTGGTTGTTCTAGGCAGCAAGGAGTCTTCCTACTGTAACACTGCTTGATAAATCTCCCCCAAATTAATTTTGCTGGTTAAACTTGATAGTGAAGCTGCCCTTGTGCCCAGTCACTTAATGTGGCATCTGCTTTGGTTATGATGGGTACAGGGGTACTCAACAACTTTTAGTGAAGGTCCACTTACCGGGGTCTTTTGTCAGGTGAAGGTCCGAGCTGAACATCAGTAGTAAACGTGTTTTGTCAACTTTTCACAAATGTTGTTGAACTGTTTGCATACAGAATTGATGCTTATTAGTGGGAAAACTGGCATTTTTTCTCTCTCACCAGCCCTTTGAAATTAGGTACAAAGAGGGTGACTGCCCCAGTAGTATATAGCCCCCTGTTGCTCCCCCAGTAGTATAAAGACCTCTGTGCACTCTCCCCCATTAGTATATAGCCCCCCTGTGTGCTCTCCCCTAGTATTATATAGCCCCCCTGTGCGCTCTCCCCCTGTAGTATATAGCCCCTTGTTGCTCCCCCAGTAATATATAGCCCCCTGTGTGCTCTCCCCCTGTAGTATATAGCCCCCCTGTGCTCTCCCCCCCAGTAGTATATAGCCCCCCTGTGCTCTCTCCCCTAGTAGTATATAGCCCCCCTGTGCGCTCTCCCCCTGTAGTATATAGCCCCTGTTGCTACCCCAGTAGTATATAGACCCCTGTGCACTCTCCCTTAGTAGTATATAGCCTCCCTGTGCGCTCTTCCCTAGTAGTATATAGCGCCCCTGTGTGCTCTCCCCTAGTAGTATATAGCCCCCCTGTGTGCTCTCCCCCTGTAGTATATAGCCCCCTGTGCGCTCTCCCCCTGTAGTGTATAGCCCCCCTGTGCTCTCTCCCCCTCTAGTATTTAGCCCCCCTGTGCTCTTTCCCTTTGTAGTATATACCCCTCTGTGCTCTCCCCCTGTGCGCTCTCCCCCAGTAGTATATAGCCCCCCTGTGCGCTCTCCCCCAGTAGTATATAGTCCCCTGTGCTCTCACCCCCAGTAGTATATAGCCCCCCTGTTGCTCCCCCAGTAGTATATAGCACCCTGTGCGCTCTCCCCCTGTAGTATATAGCCCCCCTGGTCTCTCTCCCCCTGTAGTATATAGCCCCTCTGTGCGCTCTCCCCCAGTAGTATATAGTCCCACTGTGCGCTCTCCCCCTCCGATATAGCCCCCTGTGCGCTCTCCTCCTCCCATATAGCATAAAAAACCAAACACTTATACTCACCTCGGTCCCTGCTTTCTTCTTCTCTTCCCTCCTGTGGCTGCACTGCAGGGGTCACAAGAGGCCGCTCACCCCTTGCCCTGGCAACGGCGGAGTGACTTCACTCGAGCGCCGACACCAGAGGCAAAGAGTGGCCTCTTGTGACCGCTGCGGCCAGTGAGGGGTGACTGACAGGGAGGGAGCCGATGGCGCAACGTTTTTTTTGTGCATAACATATACTTTTTCCCATCAAGCTGTTTGCCCTATTTTTGTGCAATTTACAGAGGCTGTGCCTTTTTTTTATAGATTTTTAGCTGGGAGTGGGTGGAGTTTGTTTGGGGCGTGGTTTAGGCTAGCTTTTTAGCCAGATTTATCTAAGCCCATATGCCTGATGACAAATTTTGTGCATGGAATGGAGATTTTTGCGCAGCATGGAAAAATTGTGTAGTCGCAAAAAAAAATAAAAAAAAAATCCGCTAATGATACATATACCCCTTGGGTGCCTTTACCCAGAGAGATTTATCTGACAGATTTTTGAAGCCAAAGCCATGAATGGATTTGAAAAGAGGAGAAATCTCACTCTTTCCTTTATGTTCCCTGCTTATAGTCTGTTCCTGGCTTTGGCTTCAAAAATCTGTCAGATAAATCTCTCTGGGTAAACACACCATTAGGCTATGTTCACACTATGTAAAACAACGGCCGTTGTTTTCACCGGCTGGAATTTTGCGGTCAAAACAACGGCCGTAGAATTAAGAGCATACGGCCGTTGTTCAATATTGCTTCCTAGCATGTTTTTAATCGGGCTAAAACATGTCATTTAATTGAAACACTGCGACTAGCCGAATAAACCAATCATTAAATTTTTTACATTAAAATCAAGTTGAATTTGTCCGAAGTAAATTTTAAGCGTGCGGCCGCATTGAAATTCACGGCTGTAGTAGTAACATTACCGGCCGCAAATAAATGATCTGTTAATTTTTCACTGGTCCGTACGAACTACGGCCGTAGTCTTACACGCTATGTGCATTGTACGACTGTAGTTCGTACGAATTGCTATATCGTCCCATCCTCAAAACAACGGCCGTAGTTTTGTGGTGAAACCTACGGCCGTTGTTTTACGTAGTGTGAGCATAGCCTTAGAATGCAAAGATGAAAAAGCACAACAAAACTGTTTGGGCATTGGATTTCTTATAGGTCACGCATACCCTATGCATATTCAATTGTGCATAAGCAGGCCAGGTGTGACGGAAGGAGGCGGTAGGTGGCTGAACGATGCACTGGGGTGCTGAGGAAAAACCCCAGTGCTCCTAATGAGCTCATTGACATATTTCTTTTTGATAAAAGTTCTTGAAAACGCAGGAGCCGACAAAGGAAAGAACATCATTGCCGGAAAGGTGAGGTGCAGGAAGTTATCGGCACAGACCTGCTGTTTCCCTTCCGGAGATCCGTTTCCCTACATGTAAATGTAGATCGCCAAGAAATTCTGTCTGAGCATCTATCTTTATAGTCTTATCCCCTTTTTCTGACTCTTGCTGATAAACCCGGTATTTAATTTTGAAATGTCTCCGGACAATCAACTTTCCAGGCTGTTAAATGCAACTACCTCAGCTACAGATGCATAATTGGCTCTTTAGAAAACAGTTTCTGGATCTATGGCAGAACCTATTGATCCATTCATCAAGCCGCCTGCCTGTTAGCGCTGCTTCACTCTGTGTTGCTCATTCCTGGGTGCCAGGAAAAAGTTGGATCCAATCCTGGAAAACTTTCCCAGGTATGTATTCAGGTTTTCCCGGCATCCTGGGAGGAGCAATGCTGAAAGGCCGGAGGTTTGATGAGTGGAGAGCAGATTTGCTCATCTCTGACATCAAACATAGCCATAGGATAATCTTCGCTCTGTCCTCCCTTGCACTTATCAACATTCTTAAAAATAAAAATTAGAGGGAGACATGCAACAGACCACTGCTGGCTGGGGACCATTGTGACACATCCACAATTCTGGATTGGGGACTTTCCAGCTGCTGGCTGAGGCCCTATTGTGACATGTTAACAGTTTTGCAATTATTGTGTGAAAAATCGTTATATAGTCTGAATTCAAACAATAATCGTTTTGTGTGCATGCAGGCAAAGATCAAAAAATTGTTCGTGTGTCGTTGTTCACGTTTTAAACTGACCATAAAATCATATAGTGGTTCGCAAATATTCACCAAATGTACACATTTTTCGTTCTTTTGCTGGGATCAGAAGGTGTTAATGATCGTAGTAATGATCATAACTACTGACTATCATGTGTTATGGTGAATGATTTCAGGTTTTTCCCCAAAAGCTCTGATTTGTGATGGTAATCAATAAAAATTGCTTTGTCTAATAGGAACCTTAGTGTATGCGGGAATTATCTTTGAGCGCAGCAATGTCATCACTAGGCCTGATGACATTCTGCATCTCAGGGGCCTATTCCACGGAGCGATAATCGGCCAGATCGGCCCGATTCGGCCGATTATCGCTTGGTGGAATAGAGAAAACGATAATCGGGCCGTGGAATATGCCCAGTAAACGCTCATTTACATTGTTGATCAGCCCGTGGAATAGGGCCCTTATACTTACATCTTGTGTGACCTCTGGGAGGATTGGCAGCGGCCCGGATGAATCGTGCATGCTCAGGAAGGAGCCCGTCTCCGATGGGACATCTACCATGCGCAGCCGCAGTATATAGAGCCCACTATGCATATTCATATAGGGACAGGAGGAGGCGGACCGGGCGGGATGCGGTAGTGCTCAGGGCCGGAGGGTGACGCCCCAAATGCTCTTAGGCAGGACATTTGCATAAGGGCAATTAGGGAATTAACAAAGAATGCAAGGGCAAGAAGACTATTAGTAACAGCAATTTACTCCTAAGGTTTTTTCAGCTTCTGCGGCATATCAACAGGTTCTCTGGGCAGAACCTGCTGATAGTGCCGCTTTAAAGGAGAAATCCTGTGAAATTGAGGAGGAAGGCAGTTGAAGTGGGAAAACAATAAACAAAGTAAAGTCACCCCTTCCTGTGCCTCTATAGTGCCGCTCCCGGGTCATGCTGACTGCAACACAATGTCATTTTTGGCTGAAATTCGGGTACGTGACGTTGCAGCTGGAAGAGCTGCAAGTAGCCGGCAGTTGTCAGCGGGACCTGGGAGCGGCACTACGGAACATTGGGACGGGTAAGAATACTTTGTTTATTATTTTCCTGCACCTTAATTCCTACTGTTTTTTAATTTTAAGGGAATTCTACTTTAATTTAATGTGAATGGCATGCATAACTTAGAATACAGTCATTTATAAGTGATCGCAGACAAACACTGAACTCTTTTTGAATCTGGGATACTTATCACCTGCAAGGGGGGGCATTAACCCTGTAAACCACTGTAAAAGGTCCATTTCTTCTTATTTTGCAGTTATGATGTGAGGAGATGGCTTCTGGATAACACACAATGGGGGTGTACACCCGCTCCGCTGCACATTGTGTAAGCACCTCCATAATGTCATACTCAATGTCTTCTCGTGCGGATTATAAAGGCTGCAGGGAAACGTACAGAGTTTGGAGCTGATCATAAAGGTAATGGACCAGACCAAGTTTATATTTCCACATTCAAAACCAATTGTGATCTCCAATAAAGCTGCAAACATTAATTATCAGACGCTCATCACTCTGCTGCCTAATTACTTGGCTCAGATAAGCTGCTCGTCTCTTCCATCACTGCAGAAAAAAGACAAGTCAATGATTCAGAGCAGAGGCGGCACAGCGAGGGCACAGCACCCACAAGATCCATCACTTAGGTGAAACTTTCATCATCTTCAAAAGCCCCCATATACAGGGAAGACATGAGAAAGAAGAGGCAGAGCCGGATAATACATACCCTCCCTCTTCTCTAGTTTCCATACTAAACATGATAATCTGTAAATAAAAAAATTGCATAAAACATCAATATTGACAGATGAGAGAAACCATCTTTGACCCTGGAAAGAAATCAGGAATGATCGCTGTGTCAACACTCATTTTCTCCTCAGTTTACAACAAGATCCATGACACTATTTAACAGGACAACATGTAAACAACTAACAATTCATGATATACACCAGAGAACCACCCCATTACTAGAAGTGTTTTTTTGCCACCATCAGCAATAGAAAATAAAATAATATAACAATCAATCAATAAAAGATTGGAAATATAAAAGGCAATGTCATGAGCTCACAGAGGACCAATTACTGGTAAGTGTCACACTTCCATTATGTGTCTGAGAGCACCAGTGAGAGAATAAACTAGAATGGTAGCACCTTCCTTCCAAAGCTGGTCCCTATCCTGAAAGTGCAACCATATGGTGTTTAAATCGGGTACTTAAGCCCCTATTACACGCAACGCTCACTTCCCCCTCATTCTCCGATCACTTCCTATACTATTACATGCAGACAGCAAGTGGGGAGCAGTGGGAGGGGCTGTGCGGATGATCCTAAGATGGTCTGGGCTGCCCACTAAAATCAGTGGCAGTCTGCTGCTGCCACTCCTGTTACACGAAGCGACGAGCAGCAGACCATCCCTGCACTAATTGTGGGGTCATGCACAACTACACCAAGTGATTTTAGCTGGAACAGCCGATAATTGTTTGTAATAGGGCCCTAAGTCTATGTTTGTCTGTGAATGTGTCTGAATTGAAGTGATTTTTTTTTTTTTTTTGCAGAATGTATGAATGAGAGTTGTAGTGTGTGCCTGTTGGGAGAGTGCCTATGATCAGGCAGATTCTGCTGTCCGCCCAAAGAATGAATGGGTTCATTCTTTGGGCGGACAGTGGAATCTGCCTGACCATAGAATAGAGTCTATGGCACAGGCAGAGAGTGAAGCAAGAGCGCGCAGGGGACAGGCGGCAGAATCTGCCGCAAGTCCTCCACGTGTTTTCCTCAGTTAAGCCAACTGGTTTCAGAAAGTTATATAGATTTGTAGTTTACTTCTATTAAAATATCTCAACTTTTCCCATACTCACCAGCTGTTGTATGTCCTACAGGAAGTGTTGTATTCTTTCCAGTCTGACACATTGCTCTCTGCTGCCACCTCTGTCCGAGACAGAAACTGTTCACAGAAGAAGAGGTTTTCTGTGGTTATTTGCTTCTGTCATAGACAGAGATGGCAGCAGAGAGCACTGTGTCACATTAAAACGAAAGTGCTTACTACCTATGTTTACTGCCTATGGTGGGTACAACTCTAGAACATACCCACTGACGCACACACAGAGGCGCCAATAAAGTATATGTAGCAGACTGGAGTGAGGGGAATCAGGCATGAGAGAGAGTCACTGAATGTATGAATAAATAAATCCTTATCACAGGCCGAATGTAAACAATTCTCCTTCTCCTAAGGTAAAACTGCCACAGAAGTTAAAGAGAAAGGCTGCAGTTGCGAACAGAACATTGGACCAATGTATTTTAATGGCCCTGTTCATATGTCCGTACATTTGTACGGGGCTGTGATCCGTGCTACAAAAAAAGTACAGGTTGTAGCACGGACCCACATTTTCAGCACATATCACTAATTCAATGTAGTGCTCTGTGAAACACGTAGCACTACGGATGCACAATTCTTAGTGTGGTCCTTGGGCTGTACTATGAATGTGTGAATATAGCTATTGAACACTTTCCTACTGTTAACATCATATTTTATATCTGCCTTCTTTGGATCAAGTTTCCAGATCTGACCATCAATTAATTAGCCAGTTTGTGGTTAATTACTGGATTTTCAGGTGATAATCGAGGGGTCCTTTAAAGGTGTTACCTGTTAGGTAAGGGGTTGTCTAACATAATTTCATAATCTGCGATAACACAGTATAGTGCTGAGTGCTGTCTATGATTTTATGCGGGACAAACCCTGTAAAGTTGTTTTTAAACTAACAGATAATTCATATGCTTTCAGTTGCAAAATTGCTTAGTTTTGCTGCTGTTGTTGACAGCTCTTTGCCTAGGTTATCGACCACCGGGTCTGTTCTGTGAGTAGTGGCGAGGCTGCAGGTGCACTCGGTAGCTCAGACCTGGGGTAGCACTGTGTATAGATCAGTCCATTTTGCCCAGAAAACCCCTTTAACTTGTGTGTTTCCAGTTTCCATATTTTACATTTTTCTTACACTAATTCTTAGGGTATGTTCACACTGAGCAAATGGGGCAGAATTTCGCTTGCTTCAGTGTCAGACCGCATCTCTATGGGAGGGCTCTGGCGCCTCTGCTCTCCGCTCCAAGGATTGACAAGTCAATTCTTTGAGCAGAGAACCGAGGCGCACAAGCCCTCCCGTAGAGATGCGGTCTGACACTGAAGCAGGCGAAATTCCGCCCCATTTGCTTAGTGTGAACATACCCTAACAGCGTAAACTTATTTACAAATTTATTGCCGTTGTTGTTTGCACAGTTTATTAGTTAGTTTAATTGTATACCAAGATTTGGTGTGTTTAAAATGTCACGGTTGTTTAAAAATTTTTTGACGTCATAGAGACATCCCAAAAGTTTTGATTGGTCTGGGTCTGAGTGTTCAGACCTGCACCGAATGCGGGAACGAGTCGGGAGAAGACTGTGCTAAGCAGTGTAACGTGATGAGTTGGGCTCCTAATGTAAGTCTATGGAGCCTGACTTTTTCACTGATCCCGTCCCGCCACACCTG
Organism: Dendropsophus ebraccatus; assembly: GCF_027789765.1. Classification (NCBI taxonomy): domain Eukaryota; kingdom Metazoa; phylum Chordata; class Amphibia; order Anura; family Hylidae; genus Dendropsophus; species Dendropsophus ebraccatus. The sequence continues at coordinate 88,215,245 of NC_091457.1, forward strand.
TCCATCCATGCGCCCACCCGTCAAGTCCGGTCCCGTCCGGCGTCCCTGCACACACAGCATTGCCCTCCCCGCCCCGCTCGGACGGGACTTGTGCCGGGAAGTGAGGTGCAGGTCGGCTGACCAGCTGTACATATCGCGTCCCGTCGCCCGGCCACACATGCAGGTCCCGGTCTCTGGAGGAGGCTGCAGAGACTGTAATGGTGATAGCGTCCTGCGGGTCCTGGAGCTGAACAGCGGGATCTGCATCCCCCGATCCCGCTCTACAGCTCCAGTAATGGCAGCGACGGTATCACCATTAGAGTCTCTGCAGCCTCCTCCAGAGACCGGGACCTGCATGTGTGGCCGGGAGGGGAACCTGTGTGCCTGAATAAGAGGAGGGCAAAGTCCCCCTGTGTCCCCCCCCCCCCCAGCTGCTCCAGTCCCCCTGGTGTCTGCTCCAGTCCCCCTGTGTCCCCCCCAGCTGCACCAGTCCCCCTGTGTCCCCCCCCCCAGCTGCCCCAGTCCCCCTGTGTCCCCCCAGTCCCCCTGTGTCTCCCCCAGCTGCTCCAGTCCCCCTGTGTACCCCCCAGCTGCTCCAGTCCCCCTGTGTCCCCCCCCCCCCCCAGCTGCTTCAGTCCCCCTGTGTCTCCCCCAGCTGCCCCAGTCCCCCTGGTGTCTGCTCCAGTCCCCCTGTGTCCCCCCCAGCTGCTCCAGTCCCCCTGTGTCCCCCCCCCCAGCTGCCCCAGTCCCCCTGGTGTCTGCTCCAGTCCCCCTGTGACCCCCCCAGCTGCTCCAGTCCCCCTGTGAACCCCCAGCTGCTCCAGTCCCCCTGTGTCCCCCCCCAGCTGCTCCAGTCCCCCTGTGTCCCCCCCCAGCTGCTCCAGTCCCTCTGTGTCCCCCCCCCCAGCTGCTCCAGTCCCCCTGTGTCCCCCCCCCAGCTGCCCCAATCCCCTGGTGTCTGCTCCAGTCCCCCTGTGTCCCCCCCAGCTGCCCCAGTCCCCCATGTCTGCCCCAGCCATCCTTCAGTCAACTCCTGTCCCAGTCCCCCTTCAGTCAACCTCGGTTTGCTTCAGTCCCCCCCCCCCCCCAGTTTGCCCGAGTCACCCGCAGATCCCTCAGTTTCCCCCAGTCACCCCTCATCTTTACCTGTACTACTACACCCCTCATCTATACCTGTATTAATACTACACCCCTCATCTTTACTTGTATTACTACACCCATCTTTACCTGTACTGCTACTACACCCCTCATCTTTACCTGTACTACTACAGCACACATCGATATCTGTACTACTAATCCTCCTCATCTGTACTACTAAAACACCCCTCATCTTTACCTGTACTACTACTACTACACCACTTATCCACTATACCTCCACTACTACACCCTACCTAGATGGAGGCACAAAGAAGATCTCCTATACTATATCTCCTATACACTTGTCTACTACATGGGGAGCACTGTTACACTGGGAAGCAATACAGTTGTTGTCTCAAACGTCATTAAAATAGTATCTGACGCTGCAGGGAGAAAAATGTTCTGTTTATTTAGCAAAAAGAAAAAAATCGAGATTTAAATCGAGAATCGTCCAAATTTTTTTTAAAAAAATTGAGATTCTATTTTTTGGCCATATCGCCCAGCTCTAGTTACAGCTCTATATTGTTACTGAGGGGACTGCAGGTCCCAGCATGCACCTCCCTGTATAATACACTCCTATCCGCCTGCCATCCCTATGTGCCCCCTGTAAAGCTACATACCCCTATCCACACCCCCCATATAGTCATAAGCCCCTATCCGCCCCCCCTGTATAGTCATACATTCCTGTCCGCCCCCCTGTTTAGTCATACGCCCCTATCCGCCCCCCTATGTATAGTCATACGCCCCTGTCCACCCCCCCCCCCGTATAGTCATACACCCCTGTCCACCCCCACCCCCATATAGTCATACACCCCTGTCCGCCCCCCCGTATAGTCATACACCCCTGTCCGCCCCCTCTTATAATCATACACCCCTGTCCTCCCCCCGTATAGTCATACGCCCCTATCCGCCCCCCTATGTATAGTCATATGCCCCTATCTGCCCCCCCCTGTATAGTCATACACCTCTATTAGTCATACACCCCTGTCCGCCCCCCCGTATAGTCACACACCACTATCCGCGCTCCCTGTATAGTCACACACCCCTATCCGCCCTCCCTGTATAGTCACACACCCCTATCCGCCCCCCTGTATAGTCACACACCCCTATCCGCCCCCCCTGTATAGTCATACACCCCTATCTGCCCTCCCTGTTTAGTTATACACCCCTATCCGCCCCCTATCCCTATGCGCTGCCTGTATAGTCCTGTAACCTGGTCCCAACCTCCTGTATAGTAATACACCCCAATTCATCCCCCCCATATAGTCATACACACCTATCCCTCTGTGACCTGTGTATACCCTGTAGAGGCTGTATACCTGTATACACAAATGTCCAGGTCTCTGCTGAGACCCCCTAATAATGACAAATAATAATAATAATGATAATAGACTAACCATGGGTTGCTGCTCAGTGAGTTCTATTTTACTTTTTTGAATCTAAATATCGCCAGTTTGGCACGGCAAGTGGGTGTGGTTTTCAAAAAAGGGGTGTGTCATAATTATCGTTCAATTATCGTTACCGCGGCTACATGTGCGATAAACCGCGATATTGATTTAGGCCAATATCGCCCAGCCCTAACTTGGACGCAGACCAATCAAAACTGTTGACATGTCAAAAGTTTTTTAAAACGACTGTGACACTTTCTATGTTCTATGGTCTAACAAATTGCAAAACTGTCTAAGGGTGCCTTCACACCTACCGGATCCACAGCTGATTTCACTTCTGCGGATTCGAAGCGAGATCCGCTGCCCTAAAAGACACCCTAAAAATAGTCATGTAAAAAACGCTGCAGCGTTTAAGGGGTTAATGACAGGCTGCAGCATGATCCGTGCAGCCTGTCATTAACTGTGAGGGTCCGGCTGCTGATTGACAGCCGCCCCCCACCTGCTATGAAGTGCGCTTTAAAGAACCTTAGACACTCAAGACATACATCTACGCCCAGGGTCATCTGGTGACAGGCGGCCAGGGCGTACATGAGTTAAGGTAGGAATCATCTTACCTGAGCTGTTTTAATGGACCGATCTGCTAGACCTATTAGGTCTACTAGACATAATCGGGAAGTAAGGGCTGCATGGACATTGTTAGCACTTGCCGAAACACCTGACACCTTACCTCTCCCCACTCCCAGTCTTCTCTCCTGTGCTCCACAGCTTCCCGATCCCGGTGGCAGCAGCAGCGTCTGAGTGGCCTGTCAGCTGAGTGGCCACTAGTGACTTCTAGCCTCTGTAGACTTGGGAGAGCCAGAGGAGAGGTAACATGGGCAGTAGCAGGACCCAAATGGCATTGGAAAATGTAAATAACGTTGGGTAAGTATGTGCACAAGCTTGCTACTGAGGCTTCTTCTTTAATATTAGACCTAGCAGCCATATTGAAACTGCAGGATTTTCGGGTTATTTACACGTTTAGTGATATTTCTGGTCCACATATAGGTTTGCTATTTGTACTCTGTGATCCTTAAAAAATTGTCCTTAATTGCATCTGCATCTGCAAAAATGTTGAACTGATTAAAAAAATGTAACAAGTTAGCTTAGATTTGATCCACGGATGTGACATCTGTGATGTCCGCAAAAAAACACAGATACCATAGACTTCTATTGATAATCTGCAATAAAGCCGACCTTGTGAATAGCCCAATAGAAATCAATGGACAATAAGGTGATCCAGGGGCGTAGCTAATGTCTCCTGGGCCCTGGTGCGAGAGGCCCCCCCCCCCCCCCCTCCTTTCACGACCAAGTAATGCTATTCGTGTGTGTGTGTGTGTGTGTGTGTGTGTATATATATATATATATATATATATATATATATATATATATATATATACACACACACACACACACACCAAGACAGATATTACCAATAACACCAGCATATTGGAAGAGAAAGTATTATCACTGTACATATTACCGCCATACTGTTACCGACCAAATCCTGTATACTGAGACTAGTAATACCAGTATATAGGAAGGAAACATTACCTCCACACCACAACCACTACCATCACCACCATATTGTTACTGACCAAATCCAGTATACTAAATCACCTCATCCAGTCATATAGAGGTGGCCCCAGCTTTACACAGGTTCTATACACCATATACATTACCGTGCAGTTATATCAGGTGACTCACAGGAGACTTCTTTTCTGATCAGAGTTCTTTCCTTTTCATCTTCTCCATCCGTCCTAGGCCGTTATGAGAACTTCTCCAAACCACGAATCCACAGAATCTGCCAGACAGACATATTAGTCTCCTCACTCTGGCACCATCCTCATCTCTATACACACTGCACATCTGTACTGTCCCCTTTACACCCTCATTTAGTGGGTAGCCCTGACTATGTGACCCCCTAATAATATATGCCCCCCTCTGTGTATTCCCTCTCCCCCCTATGTTGCCCCCCCAAATATATGGCCCCTCTCCCCCCATGATGCTCTCCTTATAGGTGGCCCCCTCTTCCCCTACCCTCCCTTATAAATGGCCTCCTCTCCCCCTCCATATAGATGGCCCCCTCTACCCCCTCCCTTATAGATGGCCTCCTCTCCCCCCTCCTTATAGATGTCCCCCTCTACCCCCACCCTCCCTTATAGATGGCCCCTCTCCCCCCCCCCCCCACCCTCATAGATGGTCCCCTCTTTCCCCCCCACCCTCATAGATGGCCCCCTCTTTCCCCCCCACCCTCATAGATCGTCCCCTTTCCCCCCACCCTCATAGATGCCCCCCTCTTTCCCCCCACCCTCATAGATGCCCCCTCTTTCCCCCCACCCTCATAGATAGCCCCCTCTTTCCCCCCACCCTCATAGATGGCCCCCCTCTTTCCCCCACCCTCATAGATGGCCCCCCTCTTTCCCCCCACCTTCATAGATGGCCCCCCTCTTTCCCCCCACCCTCATAGATGACCCCCCTCTTTCCCCCCACCCTCATAGATGGCCCCCCTCTTTCCCCCCACCCTCATAGATGGCCCCCCTCTTTCCCCCCACCCTCATAGATGGCCCCCCTCTTTCCCCCCACCCTCATAGATGGCCCCCCTCTTTCCCCCCACCCTCATAGATGGCTCCCTATTACCCCCACCCTCATAGATGGCTCCCTCTTTCCCCCCACCCTCAGATGCCCCCCTCTTTCCCCCCACCCTCATAGATGGCTCCCTCTTTCCCCCCACCCTCATAGTTGCCCCCCTCTTTCCCCCCACCCTCATAGTTTCCCCCCTCTTTCCCCCCACCCTCATAGTTGCCCCCCTCTCCCCCCACCCTCATAGATGGCCCCCTCTTTCCCCCCACCCTCAGATGCCCCCCTCTTTCCCCACACCCTCATAGATGCCCCCCCTCTCCCCCCCCCCCCCCAGGCTGATTAAAAAAAAAAAAAACTTAACTCACCTGACAACGCGCTCCCACGTTGATCCTCTCTCCTCCTGGTCTGTCCCCGGCTGCCAGGGGTGTTGCGTCTTATCCCCGGCAGCACGCGCATCCCAGAGCTCCCTGGGCGCCGGAACAAGAGTGATTGATCGGGAAGGCCTCGCAGGCCCCCCGGCCACCCCTTCGTGGCGGGCCCGCCGCGACCGCCGCCACTGCGGTAGCTACGCCACTGAGGTGATCTATGATTTTGATTCCGCACTCACAGGCAACTGTGCGAGATGTGTGAATAAGGCCTTATTCTTGAAAAATATGTTTAATGATAGTCTACAATAGATTGTTATATAATCACAAATTCCCTTCAAATAAAATTGCTAGCAGGCACTGCAAACACTTACTGAACTAATACGTAGCTGTATAAATCTGTCTTTAAGAAAGTTCCCCCTAGTGGCAGAAAGAGACAAAGATTTTTTAAAATGGAACTAGTTTTTTAGCTGCTTCTCCTAACCGGCACTATTCTTGCACCCAAGGGAGCCATGTTGACCTCACTGTTAAAACACTGTGCCTCAACGTGTTTTCAGGCTATAGCTGCTTAATTTTGCAGCTGCAGATGTATGGGTCTCTGTAGCAGCTGGCATTCTATGATAGGGAGATTCTTGCATGGCATTATATCAACCTTCACAGCTGGCACTGTATAAGGCTCTGTGACTGGCCTTGTTAAAAGGATACTGTAGTGCCATTACACTATATACTATGATCTAATCAAAGATTGACTCATATAATAAAACACAATAGAGCAAAACACCCTCACTACAACTTTATCAATCAGTTAATCAATATAACATATACTGCTCAAAAAAAGGGAACATTAAAACAGCACAATATAACTCCAAATACATCAAGTTTTTGTGAAATCAAACTGTCCACTTAGGGTGCGTTTACACAGAAAGATTTATCTGACAGATTTTGGAAGCCAAAGCCAGGAATGGATTTGAAAAGAGGATAGATCCCAGTCTTTCCTTTATGACCTGATCCCTGTTTATAGTCTGTTTCTGGTGTTGGCTTCAAAGATCTGTCAGATAAATCTGTCTGTGTATACGCATCATTAGGAAGCATTATGGTGCGTTTACAATCGTTACTCCGACATCGTTAATCGTACGATCGGGCCAATTATCGTTTCGTGTAAACGCACCTTTACTGATTGACAATCAATTTCACATGCAATTAGCAAGAAACACTCAATAAAGGAGTGGCTCTGCATGTGGGGACCACAGACCACTTCTCAGTACCTATGCTTTCTGACTAATGTTTTGGTCACTTTTGAATGTTGGTGGTGCTTTAACAGTTGTGGTAGCATGAGACAACTCTACAACCCCCACAAGTAACTCAGGTAGTGCAGCTTATCCAGCGTGGCACATCAATGAGAGCTGTGGCAAGAAGGTTTGATGTGTCTGTCAGCGTAGTGTCCAGAGGCTGGAGGCATTACCAGGAGACAAAAACACAGAAAAATGCAACAGCTCACCGCAATGGCAAGATGTAGACCCACTACAGACATAAAAATAGTTAAAAGCAGCCCTCCCAACTGCTAAAAAAATTCCCACAAAAATAATGAGGCTTTTGGTTGCCATTTGCAAACAGTGTAAACCACCCCACCACGATAAGGTAGCCTCATGCTCGGGGCGGACCCTACACTGTACTATGGCCTCTCCATGGCGTACAATACGCCTATGCTCTGGGCATGCAAGATCCGTCTTATACCTGCAAAAATAATTGCACCACCTGGGTGGGATGGGTGGAGTGCATGACCAAGTAGAGGCAGCCACTCCCCCAACTGGAACACAAAAAAAAAGACAAATTTGGTCAACTCTCCTTGAACACCATTCATACTAGGCAGGAGCACGTTGCTATGGCTGAAATTGTAAACACAAAAACACAAAAAAATGCAACAGCTCACTGCCATAGCAAGATGTAGACCTAATACAGACATGAAAATAGTTAAAAGCATCCCCCCCAACTGCAAAAAAAAAGCAGCCCCCCCAACTGCAAAAAAAAAGCAGCCCTCCCAACTGCTAAAAAAAATTCCCACAAAAATAATAAGGCTTTTGGTTACCATTTGCAAACAGTGTAAACCACCCCACCACGATAAGGTAGCCTCATGCTCGGGGCGGACCCTACACTGTACTATAGCCTCTCCATGGCGTACGATACGCCTGTGCTCTGGGCATGCAAGATCCGTCTTAAACCTGCAAAAATAATTGCACAACCTGGGTGGGATGGGTGGAGTGCATGACCAAGTAGAGGCAGCCACTCCCCCCATCTGGAACACAGAAAAAAAGACAAATTTGGTCAGCTCTCCTTGAACACCATTCACACTAGGCAGGAGATCGTTGGTATGGCATTACCAGGAGACGTAGAGGAGGCCAACAGCCCAGCAGCAGGACCACTACCTCCGTCTTTGTGCAAGGAGGAACAGGAGGAGCACTGCCAGAGCCCTGCAAAATGACCAACAGCAGGCAACAAATGTGCATGTGTCTGCACAAATGGTTAGAAACCGACAAGGATGGTATGAGGTGGAAACTCCACAAGGATGGTATGAGGGCCCAACATCCACAGATGGGGGTTGTGCTCAAAGTCCAACACCGTACAGATTGGCATTTGCCAGAGAATACCGGGATTGGAAAATTCGCCACTGGCGCTCTGTGCTCTTCACAGATGAAAGCAGGTTCACACTGAGCACATGTGACTGACGTGACAGTGTCTTGAGACGCTGTGGAGAGTGACCTGCTGCCTGCAACATCCGTCAGCATGACCAGTTTGGCAGTGGGTCAGTAATGGGGTGGAATTTCTTTGGAGGGCCGCACAGCCCTCCATGTGCTCGGCAGAGGTAACCTCACAGCCATTAGTTTTTTTTTTTTTTAATCAGATAGTTTTTATTAGATTTTTTTATTTTTCAAAGAAAAACATAACAGTGTTTGATAGCAAGGTCACGTATGAAAAAAGGTAGGACACCATGGCAATATGACAATAGTCGCTAAAAGGAAACATACAATGTTGGAACCCCTTATCAGGGGGGAATCAACAGCATAAGGATACACAACGGTCAACAGTCATCAGTTAGTGTCCCAGAGAACCATGCCCCGGTAAGAAAAGAAAGGCCGGGGAAAGGAAGAATACAAAACCAAAAGTCATAGAGCTTAGTACCGGAGGAAGGGGGGAGAGTAAGACATCAGTGCTATTACATTTCAAAACATTAATGAAAAGGTTGTTACGGTGGGTGTGAGTGAGGCTGTAGCGTTTCCCAACTAACTCACAATTCGCTAGCGACTATTTCGCATCTGGTTCAACATAACCTGTATCGGGTTCCTGCAGCTATCCCACAAGGTCCTAGTGGGCAGCCCTGCCGTATCTATCCAACGTCCCCATATTTTTTCAAATTTGTGCACACACTTGCGTTTAATATACACTCCTCTCTCCAACCTGATTATGCATTTCGTCTTAGCAATAAATTCCTGTATAGTAGGGGGGTCAGTCTGAATCCATCTGGAGGCGATGGTCTTTCGGGCCTGATACAAAATTCTCTGTATGGCTACATTATCACAGTCCTCCAGGTCTAACCTGGTAAGAATACTCAGCAAGTAAGCTTTGGGTTCCATTGGCACAGTAATACCGTAAATTTTGGTAATTACATCCGCAACTCCCTTCCAGAAGTCTTCCAACTGGTCGCATTCCCACATCATATGCAGTCGTGGGACAGCCATTAGGTATTAAAATGAGATCCTCTTGTGAGACCATATGCTGATGTGGTTGGCCCTGGGTTGCTCCTAATGCAGGACAATGCTAGACCTTATATGGCTGGAGTGTGTCAGCAGTTCCTGCAAGATGAAGGCATTGAAGCTATGGACTGGCCCACCAGTTCCCCAGACCTGAATCGGATTGAGCATGTCTTTTACATCATGTCTTGCTGCATCCACCAACCACAGAATGTCCAGAAGTTGGCGGATGCTTTAGTCCAGGTCTGGGAGGCAATCCCTCAGGAGACATCCACCACCTCATCAGGAGCATGCCCAGGCGTTGTAGGGAGGTCATACAGGCATGTAGAGACCACACACAATGCTGAGCCTCTTTTTGACTTTAAAGTTGGTTTTAAGGACATTTGGATCAGCATGTAGTGTGTTTTTCCACTTTAATTTTTGTGTGACTTAAAATCCAGGCCATTGGTTAATAAATTTGATTTCCATTGATGATTTTTGTGGGATTTTGTTGTCAGCACATTTTGCTTTGTACATAACAAAGTATTCAATGAGAATATTTAATTCAAGCAGATCTAGGATGTGTTATTTGAGTGTTCCCTTTATTTTTTTTGGTAAATCTAGTTTTATTGAAAGACCAGCATCATAAAAGGTCAAACAGATAGAACATCATCAGGATAGCCAGAAAAGTATGACACATCATATCACGAAGATGACAATAATCACTTTAAAGAAATAGGAGACCTGAGTAAGCAACACAGAACCACTCTGTATGCTCCACAATATCACAGTAGATTAAGCAGCCTTTATAATAAGAGGCAGTAGTTAGCAGAAATTAACAAAACGTTGGGCCATATCAGACTAGAAACATGAGGTAAAGAGGGGGGAGGGGGGGGACATACAGTAGGACTAGGGGAAGGGAAGTAAAGAGAAAAGAAAAGGGGGATGAAAAAGAAGAGGAAGCACTACCAAGCAACAGATAAAGTGGAGAGACCGTTTCTGAGAGAAGGCTAGCGCCAATGGTGCGAGATCCAGGTTACAACGTCACTTGAATCACTGAACACGTCCCAACAGAACCATGTCTTAGTAAATAGGGTTTTATCACGTTCAGAATGGGCTGAAAGACCCTCCATACGCTTAATATCCAGGAGACAGTCTAAGAAATCCCCAGAGGTAGGGGGTACAGTTGATTTCCACTTACGTGGAATCGCCTGTCTGGCAGCATGCAGAAAGTGGCGGAGGAGGCCCTTTCGGAAGGACTTTATGGAGTCCACCGGGGAGGATAACAGGGCCAATCCCATAGAGGGGGAAACAGTATCAGAGCTTACCTTATTGTATAGGGCAAAGACTGAGGTCCAGAAATTAGAAATCTCCGGGCAGGACCACCAAACATGTTCGAGGCTTCCCTCTCCGACACCACACCTCCAACACTCAGGAGCCACAGAAGGAAACAGTCTATGAAGTCTCTCAGGGTAATAATACCAGTGAGACAGAATCTTAAAATTCTTTTCCTGGGCATAACTGGAAAGGGATGACTTATGAACCAGACTAAAAATCGAGTTCAATTCACCTTCTGTGAGCTGCCTCCCAAGTCCTCTTTCCCATTTGGCAACATACGCAGGCGTGTAAGTACCATCTTTGACATCCAGAAGCAGCGCATACAGTAGAGATACTGCGTGCCCTGGATGAGCAGTTCCAGCACACAATTTCTCAAAACTGGTCAATTCCCCCATGACACCCCAACTATCTTTAATGGTGAGAAACAGCTCCCTGAGCTGATCATAAGCCAACCACTCCGTGGGTTGCAGAACAGCCGCCTCAACCAGCTCAGCGAAGGGGCGCACCCCCCTGCTGGTGCACAGGTGACGAAACTGTAAATCTAAAGCCTTTTCGCCCAGACGACGGAATCTGGTCTCTAAGTCAGGAGGAAGGGCACCATACTCCAGCAAGGGGGTCAGGGGGCCCGGTCTAGACCACAACTTAAGTGTCTTGACCACATTATCACCAAAGGACAACAGGACCCTAATAAGAGCCGGGAGGTTGCCTAGAGCAGGTCTAGTCCCGGGTTCCTTCCAGAGAAGAGCAAGAGGGGGACGTACAGACAAGTCCTCAAGCAAAGATACCCATTGTTTAGAGGCTTTAGAGTGGATCAGATCAAGTATGCATGAACCCAGCACAGCTTGATGATAAACTCTAAAATCAGGCAGACCTGTGCCTCCTCTCAATTTGGGCCTGGCAAGCAATCTATAGGGTAGGCACCCCAGATAAATTTGTTTAACAGCGATTTCAGCTTTCGTAGGAATGGGCCTATAGGCACCATCGGTAAGGTCTGAAAGAAATAAAGGACCCTGGGCAAAACATCCATTTTGACTGCTGCCAGGCGGCCAAACCAAGAGAGGTTAAGGCGACGCCACTCCTCCAGATCCTTTTCCAGAGTTTTTAGTAACGGGGCAAAATTCAACGCATATAGAGAGCCTATGTCTGGGGTTAGGTGGACCCCTAAGTACTTGAGGGAGGAGAGCTGCCATTTAAAAGGGAAATTTGATCTCAAATGGGACACGGCAGGGCTAGACAAGGAAACATTGAGAATCTCAGACTTTGCGGTGTTAATTTTAAAGTTGCTGACTTCTCCATAGCGATGAATTTCATCCATGATGTTTGGGAGACTAGTCAGTGGCTGAGAAATATATAGGAGAACATCGTCCGCGTACATAGCGATTTTCTGGGACCAACCTCCCACCACGGGGCCTTTAATAGAGTCATTGTTCCTAATGGCTTCAGCCAGAAATTCCATAACTATGATATACAACAGGGGACAAAGGGGACATCCTTGCCGTGTCCCATTCGAGATCGGGAAGGGGTCAGAAAGTATTCCATTAACCCTAACCTGGGCCGAAGGGCCCTTATACAAAGCCATAATGCCTCCTCGCATTGCTTGTCCCAGGCCAATATGTTCTAGAGCAGCCTTTAAGAACCCCCAGTGTACCCTGTCAAATGCTTTTTCTGCGTCGAGTGACAGGATGCACAGGGGGGCCCCCGCCACCCTGGCCCGTTCCATGAGAGTCAGTGTCCTGATAGTATTGTCCCTTGCTTCTCTCTGCTTCATGAAACCAACTTGGTCTTTATCTATGATGTGGTACAGGTGAGGACTCAATCTAGACGCCAAAATCTTTGAGTAGAACTTGATATCTAGATTGATTAAGGATATTGGCCTATAATTGCCACATAACTCTGGAGATTTCCCAGGTTTGGGGATCACAGATATGTGAGCCAGAAGTGCCGAGGAGGGAAAGGACCCACCTTGCCATACCTCATTAAAAGCAGAGAGAAGCACGGGAGAAAGTTCACCCTCAAGAAGTTTATAGAACCTCGCGGAATAACCGTCCGGTCCAGGGCATTTACCATGTTTTGCCTCTTTAATGACCGAAGCCAGTTCAACAGGGGAAATATCAGCTTCCAGATCATCTATGATCTCTGCTGGGAAGCGAGGGATAGGAGATCTGGACATATGAGACCGAATCCGACGTTGCACCTCCTCAGGTGGCAAGTGGGCCAAGCGACCTTTCAGCGAGTACAGGGATGCGTAGAAGTCGCGAAACTGTACTAGGATATCTTTAGTAGCATACGCCTTGCCTCCCTGAGGACGTGCAATTGAAGGAATAAAGGTATTATGCACTCTGGGATGCAGGGCTCTGGACAAGAGACGCCCACTCTTATCCCCGAATTCATAGTACCGGGCCCGTAGCTTGGCTCGGAGACATGCGGAGCGCTGATCTAAGATCTCTCGTAATTTACTCCGTGCCAGTAACAACTCAGCATAAGTATCAGGGGCAAAGGACTTTTTATGGGTCACCTCTAAAGAAGCAATACGGTCTGCCAATTTACGTACAGTGGCACCCCTCTCCTTCTTTAGCCGCGAGCCATGGGCAATGAGGACTCCCCTCAAGACCACCTTTAAGGCCTCCCATTTCATAGGGGCAGCAGTTGCACCCGTATCATGGGCCTCCTTAAAGGTGGCAATAGCTTTCCGAAGGTCTGCCATGCACGCCACATCCTCCAGCAAATTTTCATTAAGGCGCCAGGAAAAGGGGCGTTTAGAGTAAGATTGTAAACAGAGGGAACCGTGGACCGGGGCATGGTCCGACCATAAGATCTTATCTACATGGGCCTTAGGGGAGGCATCCAGCAGACCATGAGAGATTAAAAGGACGTCAATTCTACTGTAGGTGGAATGAACCGGGGAATAGAAGCTATAATCTTTCTTATTCGGATGTAAGGTGCGCCATAAATCCACTAGGTGGAGACGTTGCAATAGGACCTGAACCTTGCGTATTGCCAAACGGGAAAGAGCGGACTTACCAGAGGAGGAGTCCAGACGTGGATCTAAGATGCAGTTAAGGTCACCACCTAGGATGATGGGGAGGGATTCAGCAAACCTTTCCAGCTTACCCAGGACCATTCGGGCAAACGAGTCCTGGCCCTGATTGGGGAAGTACACATTAGCCAACACATATTGACGGTCCTGCCAGGAGATTTGAAGGAATAGAAATCTACCATCAGTATCTATAAGAGAAGAAAGAACAGTGGGGTTGAAATATTTATGAAATGCTACAGAGACACCCTTAGACTTCCCCAGTGGATTAGAACTATGGTACCATGTCGGATAGAAAAACGAGGCACAGCTGGGAACATGCTCCGTTTCGAAATGCGTCTCCTGGAAAAAAGCTACAGACACCCGCTGCTTATGAAGTGAGTACGCAATTTGGCGTCTACGTTAAGGGACATTTAGGCCTTTCACGTTTAAAGTACAAAACTTAAACGTCTCCATCACTCAGAAAGGGAAGAGAAGTAGAAGCCCAAAGGGGAGTAGCGCTCCAAAGAAAGACAAGAGTGGAAGGAGAAAGGAGCAGAGCGGAGTAGAGGAAAGGGAAGCTGGGAGGAGGAGAGGTAAGAGGGAGGGGGGAGGGGAGGGAAGGAAGGAACATGAGGAAGAGACAGACAGGCCCAAAACAACAAAAAAGGAACAAGTAGGTGAAACATATGCAAAACACATAGAACCAACAAACATACAGTGTCACGTGGCTAAATTTTGAACGGTGAAGAGCACCGCACTCAACACCACACTCGTCAGAGTGACGAGTAAGCCCTTGGGTTTGTGGAAACCAAAACGGAAAGAAAACCAACAAAACTCCCCCGGTTGCGGTTTTCCGCATCCTCCTGACGCACTAACAGTTCCTCTATTTTCATAGAATGGTATTGGATCACTGTGCGCTGAGCGGCCAAATGCGAGTGAAATCCCTCATGGATCTTGTCAATGTCGTCAAAGCGTATGCCAATATCTTTTTTCAGAGTGCGCAACTCTTTTTTATAAGTCTCCTCAATTCTATGTACACAATGCTCAAAGTCTTGCTTAGTCGGTAACGACTTAATGTACTTGCCCAAATCTCTCAGGCTCCAGTCTTCATCTTCTGACTCCGGTAATGCTTCCCTGCTGTCAGCGTCCTTACTCAGTGCAGGAGAGATGAAGCGCTGGCTAGCTGTGGTGTGAGGAGAAGTAGCGCGTGTCGCCCTCGGCGCCATCTTGGAGTCTTTCCAGGTGCTGGCTCCTTGCTGCGTAGCAGCGAAAAACTGCTGAATCCCGGGGGGATCAGTCTCGGGGGGCACCCTGTTCTTGCCTGTCTTCCCCATGGTAGATTTAGTCGGCTTTAGTACCCGTTAGCTGCGGTCAGGGAGGGAGGAAGTGAAGTCGGGCCTAGGAGCTCAGCCGCCGTGCTGCTCACTCCGCCATAGGCAAGCCACGTCCCCTGTTCCCTTTATTTTTTGAGCAGTGTATTAACATCAAATAGTCACCATTAAATTAAATTCCAGAATGGGAGAAGTAACAACAGTATCATATTTTTTTGTGTTTTTTATTTTTTGTGTTTTTTATGTTTTGAAAGAAATTCATGGTGTTTTTCTCTATTGTCAACATAGGATTGTGTAGCATATAGTAATATGCACCCAAGGTCCAGCTTTTGTCTGCTAGGCTTCTGGATAAATGAAGCCTCAGGTTTGCTGCATTCCAGGGAGCTAGTTCACTCTTATTCCTTGCAGTGTCCAAGATAAGTGTTTTTTTTCTTGAGGTTATAAATCCTGTTTTATTGGACGATGTAAATATGTATCAGTAGTACAATGTACCAGGCATTTCAGCTTAAAATTGGCTTCCAACCGTATAAGGGGAATATATTATAACTGCAATAAGCCTGTTACCGCTAGAGTTAGCTTGGTGGCGTGCAGAGAATGGCACATGAATGTAAGAGAATTTGTGTAAAGCTACAAAGTAACAAAAAGCGATATTAGAATGTGCTTTACTATTTGCTAAGCTGCTGTATCTACGTCCAAGTGGGTGATACTATGCTGAGGCACTGTATCTAAGCCTATCATGGGTGATGCTGTTTTCATTCCTAATTAATTTCATAATTGTACCAACGCTGACAAGTCACTAGACTGCGGAATCAGGCTTCACCTTTAGCAGGAGCTTTTTCTGGGTTCTGACAAAGCCTTTGAGTACTCCAGGACTTATGGTAGGGCAGAAAAGTGGGCCATGGCAGTTCAACCATAATTATTTTCAGTGCATTGCAAAGTGGTACCAAAGAGTCCTCATATGCCTTTTTCAAAACTAAAATAAAAAAAATATTGTCCGCAATGCCCCAAACAGATGCTTCCTGGAGGACGTTTATTCATATATTATTGAGGAGACTATACAAGAGGTCATATATTAATGGGGAGACTACACAGGGGGCCATATAATAACAGGGAGACTACACAAGGGGTCATATTTTAATGGGAAGACTACACAAGGGGCCATATAGTATTGTGGAGACTACACAAGAGGCCATATAGTAACGGGAAGACTACACAGGGGGACATATATTAACAGTGAGACTACATGGGGGCCATATGCTAAAGAAGGATGGCTGCACAAGGGGTCCATCTACTAGAGGGAACACTAGACAGGAGGGGGCCATCTACTAAAGGGGGTAGTACACTGGCAACCATCTACTAAAGGGAGAACTACACAGGGGGCCACCTACTAAAGGGAGAACTACATGGGGCCATAAACTATAGGTGCACAGAAAATGAAATCTGCTATATCGGGGATGCACAGAGGGACCTAATATTACATGGATGCTGCACAGAGAGGTCTAATATTACATGGTACCTGCTCAGAGAGGCATTATATTATTGGAAAGTTACTGTAATAATGTATGGGAGCTGCATGAGCTGCATGACTACTATATGACAGCTGCACAGAGGGGCCTTATACAATATGTGGGTGTAAAGGGGACCTAATATGATTTAGGGGCACAGAGTTGGGCCTAAACACCATATGAGGGCACAGAGGAACCAATACAGATGTGGCGTTTATAAAGATATGAGCTGGCACATTGACCCAGGATCGGTGGACAACCCCGGACCCAGGAATGGATACAACAGGTGCAACAGATTTAATGCCTGCAGAGTAATGGTCTGCTGGTACTGAAATGTTCTGCAGTAGCTTTGGGTGGGGAACTGGTGGGAGTTCTGTGAGAAGGGAATGAGCAGGATAGAAGAACATGAAGATCTCATGAAGATCTGAGGGAAAGCAATGCATTCTGGAAATTGTAGTACAGAACAAATGGAATTTTGTAATTTCAGAACTGGGACGGACAGAGCAATATTGGGGGAGATTTATCAAACTGGTGTAAAGTAGAATTGTCTTAGTTGCCCCTAGTAACCAGTCAGATTCCGCCGTTCATTTTTCAAAGAGTCTGTGAGAAATAAAAAGTGGAATCTGATTGGTTTCTAGGGGCAACTAAGACAATTCTACTTTAAACCAGTTTGATAAATCTCCCCATTATGTTTATTTTTATCATTATGTTTATTTTTATCTGATGTCAGAGTACCCCTTTAATAGTATCTTTTTAATGTGTGTGTCTTATTTATTAGTTTAGTTATTAAAACGTCCACCAGTCCGACCATCACACAGGGGTATTAATACCCATTTGGGGGCTTCTGTTAAGGTTAAGGGTAACAGATTAATGTCAGAAAGCAATGCATATGTACAGCTGCTGTAAGCTGTACAATGATATGGATCATGCTATGTTATTCTGTATATATATCTGGTATAAGATGAGTATTGTCTTGTATTTAGTGATATGGGCCACTTGCATCAGTTTTCAGTACAATCATGTCTTGCTGAGCCCCTCTGCCAAAAGATTTTACTTTTTCTATCATCTTCATTTTTTTCTACATGCCATATGTTACAGAGTGAACTTCAAACATACATCTCCTGTCAAATGAAAACCACTTTAATTTTCACAGCAAATCTCACAAGGTTAATTAGTTCTCTTAAAATATACATGGGGAGATTGAATCATTAGGAATGAAGACTGACGTGCAAAGAAGCCAAATTGTCTTCTCAGGCACAAAATTCTGATGAGAAATGTTTTTTTTTTTTCTGCCTTAAATATTAGGAGCAAGTGTAGGTTCAGGAGGAGCCATAGGAATAAGATGAATTGGAAAAATACCATATACATATTGTACAAGACCTTCATTCTAATCTATTTAGATGTAGCAGAGCTGGGTTTGTCATTTACATTGTGCTGTGAGGCACAAAAGCAGTCAACTATTCTCTTGAGATGCAACACTGTACCATTAAAATGCTGGCTCCTAATTACAATCATGCATCTTCTATAATATAATACTGCCTTTTATGTACTAACATGTGACATTTTAAAATTGCCCCTATTTACAAAAAGCCCAGGGCCGGCTTTAGCTATGTCCGACCAGTGCAGTTGCCTAGGGCGCCAGGTGCCTGGCAACTGTCAGGGGGGTAAGTGCCAGACTGGTATGGGTAAGTGATTAATTTACTTACCCATCCTTGCTGCCCCCTACAGTACCAACATCAGCGTCCCCCGCCCCTGGCACCATAACTATGAATGCTGGTAACAAGCTCTCTTAGTTACATGCAGTAACACTGACGTGATGTGAAGTCACCTGAGTGCCGCTTGCAGAGAAGAGGAGACACGTGGAAACAGGGTGAGTATAAATGTTTGTTTTTTTTCTTTTAATATAAAGGATGCCTACCAGGGGGATATGGGAAGGGGACTATCAAACAAGAGGTATATACTACTGGGGCAACACACAAGTGGTATATACTAATGAGGCAGCACACAAGGAGTCTGTACTAATGGGGCAGTACACAAGGTGTCTACACTATTGGGGCAGCACACAAGGGGTCTATACTACTGGGGAGGCACACAATGAACTATACTACTGGGGAAGCACACAGTGGACTATACTACATTGGGGCTGCACACAGGGGTCTGATTTAGGTAATATCTAGGTATTATTTAATGGTGTCATTGGTAATAGCTTTCTGTTTTGTTTGGAGGCAATATGCAATCACTGTATGGTGGTAAGAGAAAATTCACTATCTACCCTAAGGCCGGCCCTGCTTGGAACACTTACAATGGAAAACTTGGGACACTTAGAATGGGACACTATGAACACATAGAATTGAACACTTTAAGGTTGGGTTCACTCTACGTATAACACTGGCCTTTCTGTGACCCGGCCAGGTTACAGAAGATCAGTACCTGCAGTACTGGCCGTATGATCTTTATTTCTGGTGAATTCGGATGCGGGCACATCTGTGTGTGCCCGCATCCCAATTCACCGCTGCACACAATGGAGCGTGCTCCATTGTGTGAACTGACATGCTCTCTGCGGCCACTATTTAATGAATAGCAGCTGCAGAAAACTGACATGTCAGTTTTTCGTGCAGCCAGATGGAATCCCAGGCGGAGCGTATACTGCGTGATTTATAAAAAACATATGTTATGTTAACATGGCCTAAACACTTAGAATGGAAACTTTGGAAAACGTATGTATTATGTAATAGTATCACTGGAAATATCTTTCTATTTTGTTTGGAGTAGTTTGGAGGCAATATGCAATCACTGTATGGTGATAAGGGAAAAATTCCACACAAGACACGATGTACCCTAAGGCCAGCACTGCTTGGAACCAGGGCTGTGGAGTTGGTAAGCCGCAGCTCCAACTCTGACTCCTCATTTTATCAGGTTCCGACTCCGACTCCAGCTTCTTCATTAATCGCCAGTCAGACACCAGTGGTGTTATTTATCACACTGGTGTAAAGAAGATCTGGCTCAGCAGCTTCTTCCTAATGTCTTCTGTTATCCTGGGGCGACATCTGAGTAAATAAGGCGAAGATATAAAGCAAATTCTCGTGTGTGTGTGTGCAGTGGATGCAGCCAGTCTCCAGCCTCCATGTCCTAAGGAACTCAGAGCTAGACCAGATGGAGCAGGTGGTCTTTTCTACTGACAATCTTCTATGTTTCTAACTAAATATTCATCATACACAAAGAAACACTGCTAACAATGCTAGATACCTGTGATATAGAGGGGTCAGACATAGTGATGAAGAAAGGTCAGACATAGGCCCAGATTTATCAGTTCTCTGTCAGCGTCTGCACTCCTGAATCCTCGTGTCCCCACAGGAACTACCCGCTCAACCAGTCACTGACTACAGCTGTGCCCCGCCTCACTCACTGATTGGCTGAGCGGGCATTTCTGAGTGAGGCAATGACATCACAGGATCGTGAGCCCGCCGGGGACCATGAGCGGTGACGCTGCACAACAGAGAACAGAGACCCTGCTGCAGCCATATAACACAAAAGGAAAACACACAATCTTCTCCCAGAGAGTAAATACCACATTGGCTGCAGTAGTTTACTGCTACATTACTTATGGCTTCTTCTTATATTACACAGGATATCTTTATATTACACTGCTGCTTATATACAATCATCCAGCATCCAGAAAGAAAGAACACCGATCTCCCCCCACACAATGGACTCTTCCAGCTCAGAAACAAACTGCCAAATAGTGACCGACAACCTCTTCCCAACTACCCTTATCTAATAGGGTCAGTTCTTTATTACTGATATATGGAACAAAGGTCCTTAGATTGAAAAAACATAAAATATATTGATGAGTAACATTTATAAAATTCCTATGAAAACTCAATTATAAAATTATGAAAGTTTTTTTTAGAGCTGGAGTCGGAGTTGGTATATTTTTTCCGACTCCAACTCTGACTCAACGACTCCTGCTTGGAACACTTAGAATGGAATGAGCATGCATAGTTAAATGCAGCAACACTGACAGAGCAGGAGACATTGGCTTCCTCCCTGTCAGTCACTCTCGTGGCTGCAGGCAGTTACCTGTGGTCACAAGAGGCCGCTCTCTCCCTGGTGTTCCAGCATGTGAGTGAAGTCACTCGAGCACTGCTTGCAGAGAAGAGGAGACACGTGGAAACCGGATGAGTATAAATCACGTATTTTACCTTAAATTTACGGTGTGTGAACATAGTCTTAATAGGTATAATTATTTTCAGACTGTAAAGATGACAAATCTTTAGGGAGAGGTGTAAACAAAGTTTCATTAATTAGTCTATTTTTGTGACCTTTTTAGATTCAAAGGAAGATTTTTCCCAGCAGAATTTAGCGGGTCAAAGGTTATCAAATCTCCTCCCTCATGATTTTTTTTTTTTTAATTCAATAAAAAAAAAAAAAAAAACTTTAACAGAATTAGATCCTGCAACTACACAAATTGGACCTGAAACAGAGGCAAAGTAGCATTTTTATGTAGATTTTGTGCAGATGGATTCTATACTTGCCAATTTTTTTTTTGTATTAAATAACATAGTTTATTATAACAATATCCATATTATAGAAGAAATGTAAATAACCTCTATGCACAGCTGTATGTAATCTACAATTTGGACACTAGATGGCGACAAGAAGTTGATTCTCTCTTCTTTCCCACTCCTGCCCCTGTAGTCTCAGATACTTCAGTCTTTTTGTTTCTGGATTAAACAAACTTAAAATTGTCAGGCAATTTTTTAACTAATTAAAGGTGGTGCTCTGCTTATGGAGCCGATTGTATTAGGGACTGCTAACATTAAATGTCTAATAAAATGCTATTAGAGGGCCTGATCTGATAAAAAAGACTGTAGGGACTGTCACATTGCTTGTACCATGGATCATTTTTTGACCCTAAATTCAATTCACTGGGTTTCGTGGCAATGGATAATGCAGCATATAATCAGGTTGCTCTAATGGCATGGAGCAGTACAAATAAATTGGTAACTATGATGCATTTCCAAACACATATATTCATTTTGTGGGACAGAAACATGTGGTCTGCGACCACGGTATATGCTAGTGTCCCTTTTTTTACAGGACACTGTCGGCTTAGTGCAGGGGTGTCCTGGAGCTGTTGCAAGACTATAAATCCCATCATTCCTGTTTAGAGAAAGGTTGTTCAGGCATGATAAGGTAGTTTTGCCACAACTGGAAGGCTGCAGGTTATGCACCTTGACCTAGTATTAGCTTGTTTAGTTATATAAGGACTGGGAGAAATAAAATAACCTTCCATCATTCTTGAATAGTTTTCCATGAAAGAAGGGAGTGGTCCCTCTGTTTGGATACCTGACCTGGCATCAGCACCAGGTATGTGACTAGTTGGTATATACACAAATATGGAGCTGTCTACACCCAGGACAGTTTGACCCTTATCTTATCAGTTTTCCATTTACCGTATGTCAGATGTGTACAGTGGCGTAGCTACCATGGAGGCAGGCCATGCAGCTGCTGTGAGGCCTGTGCCACAGCTTGCACAAATGGGGAAAGGCCCCCCCCCCCCCCAAGCGGCTCTCCCAGCGCAACATTGCTCTCACATACACTACCCCATAGACACTAGAATCATAGTTATCCCCTAGAATCCTAGTTATGCCCCTGGCTGTGTAGGATAACAGTCAGGATGCTTCCTACCCATCCCTACACTCCTAAACCTTAATCAACTTATTAGAGGAATCAGTGTGAAATGGGCCCCTAAAAAAACAGAAAACTTCTTTAACTATTTGCATCTTTAATACATTTTTCAACAAGATTCTACAGCATGAAACCTAAAGCAGAATAGATAAGGCAGCACCATATGAGACCAGACCACCCATGGAATAGTGACCAGCTCTGTTACATCTGCCAGACTAGCTGTATCTCGGTGAATACACCACGGACCTGGTTCCCTATGGAGCAATTATTGGATGTGTAGAGCTTTAATCAACAGAAGGGTAAAGCCTGCAGGGGGATGTGTATGGCTGAAGCCCCGCTGTCATCTCATCCACTCACTGTCACAGCCACACACATTAACATTTCAGCTAATGGACTTGTCATTGTTGTTTAGAGATTAGAAGAGCTGCGTCACTCACTAATTAACAAGATGGCAGAAGGTCCCCAAGTGATGGCGCCACTGACCCGGTTTTCTGACTAGTCGTCAACCAGGAGTGACTTTTAGCCAACTGTTATCTGTGGAAACTGGTTTCATCTAAAGCTGAGGGTCACATGACAGATGAAAGTGGGCAGTAAAAATGGTGACACAGAAAGGAAATGACAAAGGTCTTTTCACTGAAAAAGCTTTATCATCATCTAGTGGGATAAAGTCCTGTAACTCTCAAAAGTCTGATTGTTCTACATTTGAATACCGATGGCTTAAAAAGTTGGATGCAGCCCTATGGAGTCTGGAAAAACATTGATACAGCCTAGGGCTATGTTCACATTTAGAAAAACACCAGCCGTTCTGTGACCCAGCCAGATCATAGAATGGCCGGTGTTACCGGAGATCATCCCTGCAGTACCGGCCGGATGATGTTTACTTCTGCTAAATTCAGATGCAGGCGCATCGCAAATCAGCACTTTCCGCCGGCTACGCAGCGGGGCGGAGAGCGGGTGTGAAGGGGGCGGAACGGAGGGCGCAGACTCCGCACGATTCACCATTCGTTCCACCAAAAGATACGCTGAAAACCTTCTCCAGTCCTCAGCTGGCGTAGGTTTTCGGCCGTGCGCACCTGAGCGCACAGGATTTATGTAGAGGCAGTCCGCCTCTACATAAATCCCCGCAGCGCCGGAGATGCGGGGACATTTTTAAGTCAGGCGTAAAAAACGTCAGACTTAATAAATGTCCCCCTATGTGTATACAATCCAGCCGGGATTCCCTCTAGCTGCAGCACAATGTAAGTAAAAGTATTAATCATGGCCGTGTTGCAAATCGGCAACAACGGCCGTGATTAATACTTTGCTTGTGTTGTGTGAACATAGCTTAGGGCTGCTTAGGCCACTGGTCAATCAGACTCGAGCATGCTCAAGTTGTTTTCATCTCTAGTCGTCATGTCGTTTTGACAAGTTGGAAATGTATATTCACGCATATCCAGCACTTTTTAGCTCAGGAGGAAAACAATACAGGATTGGATGAAATAAATCATCTTTTGCTGCAAGAATTTCCCTATAAAATATTTGCTGTCTCTATGCTTTTCATGTATGATGCCATCTGCTCAGTTGCTGCATCTAATGCTGCGTTTACACGTAATGATTATCGTGCGAATTTGCGCGATAACGATCGAATTCGAACGATAATCATACGTGTAAACGCAGCGAACGATCAAACGACGAACGAGAAATCGTTCTTTTTGATCTTTCAACATGTCATCAAATCGTTGTTCCGCGTAAACAGTCGCGGAACAGTAGATAGTCCGGAACAGTAAATAGTCCGGCCGCCCGCAGCCCCGCCCGCCGCCTGGCCCCCCGCTCGCAGCCCGGCCCCCCGCTCATCCGCAGCCCCCTGCGCCGGCTCGATCGCCACCCCCGCCGCCGCTCCGGACACCCCCCCCCCCCCGCCGCTCCGATCGCCCACCCCCCCGCTGCTCTGATCGCCACCCGGCCCACCGCCGCTCCGATCGCCCCCGCCGGCCCGCGACCATACGTTACCTGCTCCGCGCAGCAGGTCTTCCGACATCCCCGGCTCCGCTCTTCAGTGCACTGATTGGCTGAAGAGGGGAGGCGGGAATTTCAGTTGCCTCCTCTTCAGCCAATCAGTGCTGCCTTGCACTAATTGGCTGAAGAGGGGAGTCGGGAATTTCAAACGGCTCCTCTTCAGCCAATCAGTGCTGAAGAGGAGCAGTTTGAAATTTGCGGCTCCCCTCTTCAGCCAATCAGTGCACTGAAGAGCGGAGCCTGGGATGTCGGAAGACCTGCTGTGCGGAGCAGGTAACGTATGCCCGCAGGCCGGCGGGGGCGATCGGAGCGGCGACGTGGGGGATGGCGATCGGAGCGGCGGGGGGTGGCGATCGGAGCGGCGGGAGGGGGGGTGGCGATCGGAGCGGCGGGGGGGGGGGGCGACCGTAGCGGCGGCGGGGGTGGCGATCAGAGCGGCGGGGGTGGTGATTGAGCCGGCGAAGGAGGCTGCGGATGAGCGAGGGGCCGGGCTGCGGGCGGGCCGGGCTGCGGGGGCGTGATCGCAAAACGATTATTCCGTACGATATATATTGTACCGTCTAAGCGCTGATTGTTATGGAAAAAAAATTGTTACTCCGACATCGTTAATCGTACGATCGGGCAAATTATCGTTTCGTGTAAAAGCACCATTAGCCTATAGTGTTTGATACTATCTTCTGATCTGCCGTATCTAAATCTATTGCGTGTGCTACTGTCTGCTGATCTGGTGTATCTAAGGATCCTATACGTCCTATTCGTCTTGGGTCCTAGACAAAGTGATTTTTTATGATAAATGATCGCAAACGAGATTGTTTATCAATAATCTGAAATGGTTCACCATATTACACAGAACGTCAGATGTTATTTGTGATGGTTACTACAATCATTTATTCCATCTGATCCCAGCAAATGAAAGAACGATGTGGAATCACACTGAACGATTAGAGAACAAATGCGGAATTACAGCGACAATAAGCGAACAATTAATGATGATTTTTGGTGTCAGCACCAAGCCAACGATTTCTCGTTGGTCGTTTGATCGCTGCCTGCATTTACACTACACGATTAACGTTTAAATTCAAACGATATAACGATAATCATCCTGTGTAATAAGGACCTTAGCCTATCGTGTGTGATATGATCTGCTAGTCTTCTGTAATCATATCCATGTGATACTGTGTGCTGAGCTGGTGCCTGTGAGTTTTGTAGCATGTGATACACCTTGTTTTGGAGCATCCCCACATAGCAGCATGTATGCATCCATCTCTACAGCAGGACTCTGGGATACTTGACTCGGGATGTTGTAGGTGAGCGGTGAGAGCGGCATGCCATCGCTGATCCCTCGTTCCAGCCCTAGTGATGATGGGCAGCTTTTGAACTACAGCAAATGAGGCCAATCAAGATTACTTTCATTTCATTAATTCAAGAGCACACTTATATTCCACCACTGCCTCTAATTCCCCTCTGGTCTTGAATTATTCCATGCCCATTATACACAGCTCTATTTTTCTCATGGATAGTGGGAGCCAGGCTCAGTGTCAGATGCCGGGGGCTGGGAACGCTGCACTTCTGGCCTGGGATACAGGACACACTGCATTACTGAGCATTGCATTTACCTTGGGTGATGCAGGTCAATTACTAGGGCAGTGAAGAATCACCCGCTGCTGTAAAACCACATTCATGAATATCACCTCTTTCAGGGGTTGTCACTCAGCTTTCCCAAACTCCTAAATATCCAGGTCAGTTTTGACATTCAGGATCCTATAGCTGTAATGATTGTCACCAGGCTTTCTCAGGAAAATATATAGGTACAAATTTTTAACAACCTGACAGAAGAGATTGTCCTATGCATATCATTAATGAGGACTGCTACATGTATTACTTACTATTACATAGGGTAATATCCTAGTAGTTCTTATTGTGCATATGGTTCATACTGGTGAGTAGCTCACTGTGGCTGATTATATTGGCACTTTGAGATTTCGTTTCAAGAACCCTGTCATTACTTTCTATGTTTGTCCATGGGACAATACTAAACACTGTACTTTAAAAAAATGGTAACTACAGCCTGACTTTTCCTTTTCATGTTTTAGTTGATGTTGCACTATATGAAAAAAGGAATTTAAACCCCTGACCATTACACCTATATCAATCTGACAGACATCCTGTTCCAAAATCATGGCTGTTGATATTGTTTGACACCTATTTTGTAGCTATAACAGCATCCACTCATTTGGTAATGCTTTCCAAAAGATTGTGGAGTAAGGGTATGTCCACACTACGGAACCCCAGCGTATCACCCCAGCTCGCCGCTGTGCACATCTCCGCTGGTCCCATAGGCTTCATTCCATGGTTTGGCAGATTCTGCCGTCTGCCCGAAGAATGAACCTGCTCATTCTTTGGGCGGAATCTGCGGTGGGTGACTCTCAGCAGTACAGGTTAGGAACTTTTGTTCTGGGGCCTATTCTTTCTTATGTTGGTAAGTGACATCGTAGAAGTATTGGTAGGTAAGGTTTGTCTGTTTGCTGATGACACAAAAGTGTGAAACAAGGTCCTAGAGGTGTCTGTAATATGGAAAATGATTTAGCATAACTAGATAAGTGGTATAAATAATGGAAACTGCAGTTCACTGTTTTCAAATGTAAAATAATGCACTTGGGGAGAAGGAGAGTAGTATATTAGCATTTCTGTGTTAGGGAAGACTTCTGAAGAGAAGGATTTAGGGGTAGTGATTTCAGTCTTACAATGAGTCACCAGTGCAACCAGGCAGTAGGGAAAGCTAATCTGTTTTTTTTTGTTAGTAGGGAAAGGTAATTGAATAATGGGCTGTATAGCTATAAGTATAACCAGTAGGAAGAGGAAGATTATGATCCCAGTTCATAGAGGCCTAGTGACACCACACCTGGAATACTCACTCGCAGTAGTTAGTCCAAAATGGCCCAGAAAAACATATCTAAATAGCTCTAAGCTAAGTTTAAAATCACAAATTGGGGTGTAACGCTTAAAACTTAACATTTACTTGTATTAATCAATAAAACACACAGTTTCCCACTTAATACAAGCAAACAAAAAACAACCGTGACTCTCATGTCACTGATGGCCAAATGCTGGAGACACCAACAAAGTTGAAGTATAACCACCATCGGACATAATATATATGGAAAAGGAGAGATAAGAAGGGTGACCACTACTCTGGTGTACCCCTCTAAAAATAACCCCAAAGTGCAACCTAATAAAGGGGCATCTGTGACAAAGGCACACCCCGAGCCACCAACACAGATGGTAGCTTAGCCTTATATCTCCTTCTGCAGGAAAAAATCCTTTACATATCATTTTGATGGTGATGGTAAAATGGCACCAAAGCAGCTCTGAACAGGAAGGCACTAAATGGGCAATGAGTGACATACAGCAAAAAAGGGTCACTGAACAGAAGGATGCTGATCAATAAATGGCAAACAGCACATTCCATTACTGATCATACAGTTAGCAGAAATGTAGGTAAAGCTCCCGGCTCCCTTATGTGCTAAGCATAGACATATATGGATTTTCTTGGGACTATCAGATTGTGGCCACTGTAACCCATTTACTTGTATTAGGTGTGGCATGCAGTTATCTAGTTATGCCCAACCTGTCATTGCCAGAACTGACATGTAGTCCAAGCCTAATGCTCTGCAGTAACCATCGATGGGGCGTTTTGAATGAACATCATTACAATTGGTGAACAGTGTGTTAACAACTAAAAAATAACGTCCAGTGTTTCCAAAAGACGTCCACGAATAATTGTCATCATTATTTTGACGTCCGTACAAACAATGTCCGTTATTTAATAAACTGTGTGCATTCCATTAAGGTAAATTAAAACGCGGTAATAACAGACGTGATTTTATTAAGAAAAGCGGACGCTTTTTCTCTTTTACCCTTGTAAGCACTCCCAAGCAATTATCTTGGAAGGGGGCAAAAAAAAAAAAGCATGTCTTATTTCCATTAGATCTATAGGATTGTGGTCTGTCTTTGGTATAAGGAATACAACTAATATGCAGCACAGCAGTCTGTGTGGGCTGTACAATCAGATCCTGTGCCCTGGCTTAATCCAGCATAATGTGATGTTCCAGCCGCTCATTGATTATGATAATGCTGCTGTTATTTTGTAACCCAAAATTTTTAATTGGAAAAATGCAAAATGTAGCCTGCGAGGCTGCGTTCTGCCTCAGTAATGCTGTACGCCCCACAGAGGCGCTGGTGGAGGGTCACACATCCAAACAGCTCGGTTGGGATATTTGATCATAAACTGAGCGTGTTAATGTGCTGCATGTGTCATTTTTACTGTCCCACGTCCCTATTTTAAATGCATAAATGGCACATTAAATGTGGACCAAGAGAGTATTGTTTAGTCATAAAACAGCTCTATAGCACTGACAGAGAGACTGGGGGGAGGGGGGGCAGAGAGTGGCCTTAAAGTAACATTCTATAGAGATGCAAGAACTAGAAAAGAATAAGAATTCGCAATTATATAGTCATAAGTAGTTTTTGTTTCATTTCTAGCTAACTATGTTTACCCTCTAGGGGTTGATGTTAGATATGTGTGCCCCTTGAGAAAGTACAGGAAGCATCTGCCATATTTGCTAAAAGGGTCAGTACAGATGGCCTAGCACCTTAGGCTTGTGTCTACAATTTGAATATAGCATTGTTATTAGACTACTTTATGTAAGAGCTGTTATATGGGTATTGTATGTTTGCATGCTATATGGCAACATTTACTTTAGCAGAGTGTATAAGGGTATTTTCACACTGCGGAATACGCACGGACGCTTGAAGCGGGTTCCACCGCATGGCCTCTGCTTTAAGTTCCACCTGTCCCATAGGCGCTCAGTGATATTCGTCTGCGAATTCCACATCAGCCTAAAGAATTGAAGAGGCAAATATTATTAGTCTATGGGACAGGTAGAACTTCAAGCAAAGGCTGCGCAGCGGAATCCACTTGAAGTCTCTGTGCGTATTCTGCAGTGTGAACATACCCTTTGGCTGTGTTTTAAGATGGCAATACACATTAAGGGGCACATGTATCACTCTTTATTGAAAATTTTCCCTCGGAGGGGGCTTGGTTTATAGTAGCTATTTTTTTAGCCAGATTTATGTGCAATTTTTTTTGTGCCCTGGCGTAGATTGTTAGCCTTTTTGAGCCACAAAAACGGGCAAAAATTGCTTAATATTTATTAAGGCCTGTACTTATATCAAGAATGAAAAGTAGATGGTATACAAAATCTTGTTTTATTTAGTGCAAGAAGGTAGCGAGAGAAAGAGATAAGTGACTGCCCATCCTCTTCGTTCCCCCACTTTGTACTGGCACCCCTTTATTGCTGAACACTCAATAATGGCTCCTCTCATAGTTTTCACAATCAGCATCTCTGTCCCATTAACGCACACCAATCTGTATGTTTCCAAAACTAAAATACTTACGTAGCTCTCATACCACAACATGAAACATTGGGATTGGATCCACAGACAGGTGCAGGCCCATACAGTGACACCACGGCATCATCCCATAGTCTGTCCTGGTGTCTTATAGGCTGCAAACCTAAAGTGGCTTGCCCTGCCTTAGTATTCAGATGTGTCTCTGCCCTCAAAACACAGATGCAGTAGAAAGTGGCAGTCACCCTGATATCCGGGGCAGCACTGTGCCAAAAATCTCAGGCCTGTGCCTATTGCCTGATGAGTTGGTCTCCATTTTTGCTGTCCTCAAACACACATACACAAACACCATGCTTTTATCCTTTAATACAAACAATCCTGTGACAGTGATCTCCATAGACGTGCGCCGGCAGACCCTGTAATTTTTGATCGCCTTTGTTTACAAGCCGTGAACAGATGCATGATTAATATTAGTGAACAGGATATGGTTAGTTAATGCGGAGCCACCCAGGGTTAGCAGGAACCTAATGTACCATCATCTGTCCACAAATTACAGATGATATAAACGCTGTGACAATACCTGCCTCATGATGAATCGTGTTCACTCTTCGTAAACAACATTTGAACTGATTCTGTCTTGGGTGATTAAAATTTTTTATTTTATTTTTTTCATTTTTTTGCTCATTTTGTCAAATGCAAGACTTAAAATTGTGTCTGACATGAGACTGAAAATGCGAGAAACCTGAAAGAAACAAATGGAGAAGGAATCATTAAGGAGGGATTGTTGTACTTGAAATTGTGTAACCCCATGCAGTCATTTGCGATAGTGATCAGATATCTATAGAAACTACGGCTGTACACAGGCATTGTTCTCAAACCAGACTTAAAGCAATGGAGGGTATGTTACACAGAATGTAAGTATGCTGCATGTTAGGAAGTCAGTTTTTCATCAGGCTTTGCATCAAACAGGCCTGAGACAGCCACACAGTCTAGGGCTATGTTCCCATATGGTCTTTTTTTGGACATTTGACCAAAGTTTTTTAAGACAGCCGTCACTTTGAGACCGAATAACGGCCAATATTTCAATATGACGGACGTGATTATACAAATAATGGCTGTCATTACAAAATAAATATCTGTCAAACAGCCTATTAAAGACCATAGCCTATGTTGGAAATAGGTGCAGATAGAGCTTTCCCAGACATTGTAAATGGCTTGCAAGAAATATCGATGGACATTGGAAACCCTTTTGAAGATGGGGGGTTTCATAAGACATTTGCATGACATGCATTGCATAGAAATGTAGAAACTTTGTTGAGACCATTGCCTGTTTCCATAGCCTCTGTGCACTACCACCACCATACAGCTAAAGAATTGGTTTGTTGTCCGCCAGTGGGTGTATTTAGTTTTGCTTTAAAAGGGACAATATCACTGAAAAAAATATTTTTTAATGTTTTTAGACTGTATGAGACAAATATACACTCACCGGCCACTTTATTAGGTACACCTGTCCAACTGCACGTTACCACTTAATTTCTAATCAGCCAATCACATGGCGGCAACTCAGTGCATTTAGGCATGTAGACATGGTCAAGAAAATCTCCTGCAGTTCAAACCGAGCATCAGTATAGGGAAGAAAGGTGATTTGAGTGCCTTTGAACGTGGCATGGTTGTTGGTGCCAGAAGGGCTGGTCTGAGTATTTCAGAAACTGCTGATCTACTGGGAATTTCACGCACAACCATCTCTAGGGTTTACAGAGAATGGTCCGAAAAAGAAAAAACATCCAGTGAGCGGCAGTTCTGTGGGCAGAAATGCCTTGTTGATGCCAGAGGTCAGAGGAGAATGGGCAGACTGGTTCGAGCTGATAGAAAGGCAACAGTGACTCAAATAGCCAACCGTTACAACCAAGGTAGGCAGAAGAGCATCTCTGATCGCACAGTACGTCGAACTTTGAGGCAGATGGGCTACAGCAGCAGAAGACCACACCGGGTGCCACTCCTTTCAGCTAAGAACAGGAAACTGAGGCTACAATTTGCACAAGCTCATCGAAATTGGACAGTAGAAGATTGGAAAAACGTTGCCTAGTCTGATGAGTCTCGATTTCTGCTTGAACATGACAATGAGTTCACTGTACTCAAATGGCCTCCACAGTCACCAGATCTCAATCCAATAGAGCATCTTTGGGATGTGGTGGAACGGGAGATTCGCATCATGGATGTGCAGCCGACAAATCTGCGGCAACTGTGTGATGCCATCATGTCAATATGGACCAAAATCTCTGAGGAATGCTTCCAGCACCTTGTTGAATCTATGCCACCAAGAATTGAGGCAGTTCTGAAGGCAAAAGGGGGTCCAACCCGTTACTAGCATGGTGTACCTAATAAAGTGGCCGGTGAAGGTATATATATATATATATATATATATATATATATATATGCCGTGGCCCGGGATGCTAAGATGGCAGGTGGGCTCTGGTGTTTTCACTGGGGCACTTTTCACGGTGGCCAGGAGTGGCATTTCCCACCCCTGGACACACTGACACTGGGATTTGTAAAGGGTAGCAAAATGTGTGAGTGCAGGTGTGGCAGAGAAAGATGAGCACAGAGTCCAGCACTTAAACAAGGAATAACTTGTCAGTAAAATACATTGTATCTGGCTGTTGTGTATTACAATGCAGGGCTCACACTCTTCCCCAATTGCAATTACAAAGACCTGTGCACAACACATATGTTTCTATGCACTGTACAGGGTACAGGGCATGTATAGGAACAAATGTAATCAGGGCCGGCCCGGCCCCAGGTTTTTGCGGGCCCTTGGGCGAAAGAGCCCCAGCAGGCCCCTCATCCACTATGCACCCATCATCCACAGACTATGCACAATCACTTGAGACACCACTGACATACACAAACACACCTTATTAACATAGACAGTGACTCACAGAAACCTACTGAGACAGACACCTACTGACAAATTACTGACACAGAGCCTACTGACACACAGATATTACTGGCACAGACATTACTGACACAGGCACTTACTGACTGACTGACACACAGCACTTACAGCTCAGTCTTCTCCATCTTTCTCTCAATGCTGATCTTCATACTGTACGGTTGACGACCCACGGGTCATGTGATCAGGTCCTTCACCCCCTTTTTCTCTCTGTGCAGGATGCTGACAGGTCCGCCCACTACAGTGAGCAGGCTAAACATTAGAGCACTGAGCCTACCTCCCTCTCTGGGCCTCTAGAGACCCTGTGGGCCCCATCCCTTGCCTGAGGTGCTGACGCCAGCCCTGTATGTAATACTGACCTGTGAGTCATTGGATGTAACTGTACACTTGCATAGGGTCTATAGTGGTCATGTTGTGGCAGTGTTATTTAGGTATTATGCACTAAGGGAGGCATTATATCGTGGGTGGGGAGACTTAAAATGTGTCCTTAAGGGGGTTTATGTGGGCGCCATCTACCCTAAGGCCGTCCCTGAGTGTGTCCCACCGCCCACTATCTGTGTCGATGCAACTCCCCATGCCTCGGATGTTTTAGGATTCTAGCAATGCCCCTGTTGTGAACATACCCTAAAAATGATCTAGGCAGGGGCGTAACTAGAAATGGCTGGGCCCCATAGCAAACTTTTGATTGGGGCCCCAACCCCCTCAATCGACCACTACGCCATAAACACACTCAGCTCTACACAGGTTCTGTACACCATATAAATTACAGTACAGTTATATTAAGTGACTCACAGGGGACGTCTTCTCTGATCGGAGTTCTTTCCTTTTCATCTTCTCCATCCGTCCTGGGCCATTATGAGAACTTCTCTGAGCCACGAATCCACAGAATCTGCCAGACAGACATATTAGACTCCTCACTCTGTCACCATCCTCATCTCTATACACACTGCACATCTGTACTGTCCCTTTTACACTCTCATTTAGTGGGTAGCCCTGACTCTATGTGACCCCCTAATAATATATGCCCCCCTCTGTGTATTCCCTCTCCCCCTATGTTGCCCCCCCCAAATAGATGGCCCCTCTCCCCCCATGTTGCCCTCCTTATAGATGGCCCCCTCTCCCCCCACCCTCCCTTATAGATGGCCTCCTCTCCCCCCTCCTTATAGATGGCCCCCTTTCCCCCCACCCTCCCTTATGGATGGTCCCCTCTCCCCCCACCCTCCCTTATAGATGGCCCCCTCTCCCCCCACCCTCCCTCATAGATGCCCCCTCTTTCCCCCTACCCTCATAGATGCCCCCTCCTTCCCCCTCCCTTATAGATGGTCCCCTTCCCCCCTCCCTCATAGATGCCCCCTCTTTCCCCCTACCCTCATAGATGCCCCCTCCTTCCCCCCACCCTCATAGATGCCCCCTCTTTCCCCCTACCCTCATAGATGCCCCCCTCCTTCCCCCCACCCTCATAGATGCCCCCTCTTTCCCCCCCCACCCTCATAGATGGCCCCCTCCTTCCCCCCACCCTCATAGATGCCCCCTGCTTCCCCCCACCCTCATAGATGACCCCCTTTCCCCCCCACCCTCATAGATGCCCCCCTCTTTCCCCCCCACCCCCATAGATGCCCCCCCCTTTCCCCCACCCTCATAGATGGCCCCCTTTCCCCCCACCCTCATAGATGCCCCCCTCTTTCCCCCCACCCTCATAGATGCCCCCCTCTTTCCCCCCACCCTCATAGATGCCCCCCTCTTTCCCCCCACCCTCATAGATGCCCCCTCTTTCCCCCCACCCTCATAGATGCCCCCCTCTTTCTCCCCACCCTCATAGATGCCCCCCTCTTTCCCCCCACCCTCATAGATGCCCCCCTCTTTCCCCCCACCCTCATAGATGCCCCCTCTTTCCCCCCACCCTCATAGATGCCCCCCTCTTTCCCCCCACCCTCATAGATGCCCCCATCCTTCCCCCCCACCCTGCAGGCTGATAAAAAAACAAAACTTAACTCACCTGACAACACGCTCCCACGTCGATCCTCACTTCTCCTGGTCTGTCCTCGGCTGCTGCGCGGCTGCCGGGGGTGTCGCGTCTTATCCCCGGCAGCGCTTGCATCCCAGAGCTCCCTGCGCGCCGGAACCGGAAGTCAGGGCCCAAGGCGCGCAGGGAGTTCTGGGATGCGCGGCTGCCGGGGATAAGACGCGACACCCCCGGCAGCCGCGCAGCAGCCAGGGGAAGACGGAGCTCGACTCTTGTGACCGCAAGCAAAACAATGCTTGCGGTCACAAGAGTGATTGATCGGGAGGGCCCCGCGGGCCCCCCTTCGTGGCCACTGCCTGGACCCCAAACAGCTGTAGCACCCGGGAGGCCTGCTCGGCCGCCGGGTGCTACAGGCTATGTGAGCTCCGGGGGCCCGCGCCACGGGCCCCCGATACGGCGGGGCCCCGTAGCGGCCGCTACGGCTGCTACGGCGGTAGTTCCGCCAGTGGATCTAGGACATCTTTGTTAACTATAAACCTGTAGGGATCAACACATATATAGACAATCAATTAGGACCAGCTCCAAACATATTACCCTGTTTTTAGGGACCAAAAATGCAGTATTTAACAAAAAGTAAAAAAAAAAAAAAATTTGCATAAAAGAGTCATTCCTTTGTCACATAAAAATGACAATGTGATTGATCCCACACACTGTACGGGGTAAGGCTGGGACTACATGGCGATATGAGCACCAGTTTCATCCAAGTTGTGGAACCAAGGCAAATTGCAGTCACATTAGCATTGAAGTCAATGGTAGCAAAGTCATGTGCGATTTGCAACCAAAAATCCATCAAATGTGTGTGAGTGCATGCATGTTTGTGTGCACAAGTGCGTGAGTGTGTGCCTGTGTGTGTGCGCGCGCTGGGGAAAAAGCTACACTGCTTTCTGATTTAACTTCTGCAAGGAGGCTCCTGTAAAAGAAAGAGATAGTCCACATTGGACCTTTTTTTAGCTTCCCATTTTTTTTAGCCTCCCAATTAGATATGGCACCAATATCGCCAGCTTGGGCTGGGTTTTGCTGCTCAGTTCCATTGAAGTGAATGGAGCTTAAAGGGGTTATCCAGCGCTACAAAAACATGGCCACTTTTCCCCCTACTGTTGTCTCCAGTTCAGGTGCAGTTTGCAATTAAGCTCCATTTACTTCAATAAAACTGAGTTTCAAAACCCCACCCAAACTGGAGACAACAGTAGGGGGAAAGTGGCCATGTTTTTTTAGCGCTGAATAACCCCTTTAATTGCAAACCGCACCTGAAGTGGAGACAAGCGTCCTGTTGTCTTTGAAAGAAAGGGGCCATGTTTCTGTAGCACTTTAACACTGATGGTAGAGACTGCCTTTGAGGTCTGAGCCGTGTGTCTGGAAAAGCTGGATCCCTGGACTTTATCCAGCTTTCCCAGGCACCTGGAGTGGAGCGGCACAGACTTCAAAGGCAACAGGCTGATAAGCCCATTGGAGAACTAAAGAAGCAGTTTGATTTGTTTGCACTGTAAATTCGCTCATCTCTAGTACCCATCGTCTAGGTGGATGCTTATTCCCTCCCAAGTCTCTTTATTAGCTGCATATGTTTCAACAAGGCATAAAGCAGACAACCCCTTTATATATAGGATACCAAATTGTACTTCCAAACTGGGGCAGGTAACTGGGGACTGGAAGCTTTGGCAGACCTCTATAGTGAATGAATTCTATCTGCCATGATAGATTACTTGTAATAAGGTTCATGTATACACAGTCAGGCTGCTGCTTGTAATGAACCCGTGATCCACGCTTCCCATATTTAGTAGACAGGGATCCTGTAATTACAGCTGCTTTCTCTTGTGTGAATTAACATATATTAACTCAGTGTGAGGTTGGGAGAGGGGGGCTTAAACTGGAGCAACTGCAATCCAGTAACTCATGTGCGGGTCTTAATGTGAGGTGACTGGGGGTCATTCTTACAGTATTTACATGCATTTATTGATATTATATGCCCTTATTCTTGCTTGGGCAGAATTCATTGTCATGACAAGTATAAAAGCAAGGACATACAATAATTGCAGTGTTGCCCATGGCAACCAAATTATATTCATGGGGGAGGAAGTAAGATGGCTGGGCACCTAGTGGTATTATAGAAAATATAGCAGCCCAGGGATGAAGGGTGCAGTGCCCGGAGGCCCAGTGGCTATAACTGAGATGATTAGGGTGGTGGTTTGTGGTGGTCACAGTGGTTTGAGTGGCTCCGCTAGCTCTCCCACACTCCTCTAGCCAGGCACAGTGAAAGGGGGCTGAACAAATGATGAATGTGGTTGGTCCATTGGGGCACACCATGCATAGTGTCTGGACTGATGACATTTTTAGGGGCATGTGATGGTCGGGTGCAAGAATGAAACCAAATACAGTGGTGCCTTGGATTACGAGCATAATTCGTTCTGGGACAGTGCTTGTAATCCAAATCCACTCTTAAACCAAAGCAAATTTTCCCATAAGAAATCATAGAAATGCAAACAATTGGTTCCATGCCCCAAAAATAATGATTTATTATTCTGAATAACATGTAAAACAAACAAACATGAAACAAACATTCATAAACAGCAGAATATGTGATATTATAAGTTACTGTACAGTAATGGAGAGGATGGGAAACACAAGTGCTGACAGAGACTGCAGTCCTGTCCCCTGATGCAAGCCCCAGCCTGAAGTGGATCTGCTATGATTTGGAAGGTGAGGGAGACTTCCTGGGTCAAAGTACAGGGCTGTAGACCCCGCTATGCAGACCATGCCCTTCCTCCACTCGCGCTCCCACCCAGTAAAGGGAGCTCTCAAACCAAAGCAATGCTCTTAAACCAAGTCACAATTTTGAAAAACTGTGAGCTCTTAAACCAAAACACTCTTAAACCGAGTTACTCTTAAACCAAGGTACCACTGTATGTCTTTTTTGTACAGCGGTTCTTTTGTCAGTGTATTTGCCAGACGCATAACTAGAAGCCAGTGGGCCCAGTGCAAAATACATCACAGGGCTCCTCGACTAAAATGCTTCATTTATAGCATTGGCCTCCTTGTATGGGCAAGGGCGACCCAGGTGCCTAGTCCCGAATAAAGAAAAAACATCCAGCCCCACTGGCTAGTGCACATGTACGGAAGTATGTTATGTGCAGAGATAGAATGATTCAGAGAGCTATAAGCACAGGGCACAGGCACATTGTAGCACTACGAACACTCTGACTTCTACGTCCCAAGACATTCCCATCTGTCCTTGCAGTCAGAAGTTAAAGTGACACTGTCACCCACTTTTTGCATTATGACTTCTCTACACAGGTGTAAAGGGTAAATTTCGCAGTTTTCATACCTTTTTTTAATATCATTTTTTATCATCTGTGGATTGCATCACCTGGGCGGGGCTTCACAGCTGCGGTGCCACTTAGCCCCATCCACATTGACGACGTAGGCCCCTCCATGACGTTATTGATACATAGGCCACGCCCCTTGGTGACTATTGGGATTGCCACGAGGGGCGGGGCCTATATAGTGATGACATCACAGGGGCGGGACATATGGTGTAGCTGTGGGCGTGGCTAAATGGCGCTTCGGCCGAGAAGCCCCCCCCCAGGTGCAATCCGCAGATGCTAAAAAACAACTTTTACTGGAACAAGCACCATGACATATGATATAAAATAAGGTATGAAAGCTGCACAATTTACCCTTTATACCTGTGTAGATAAGTTATAATGCACAAAGGGGGTGACAGTGTCACTTTAAATATAGGAATGGGTGTCTTGATTGTTGGATTGATTTTTAAATACTTATTGGGTATGTGGCAAAGATATCAATGGTTGTATTTGTGAGTTGAACACATTGGCTGACATTTAGTTGTAAATCTGTGGAAAGCATTGTGATAGGAAGACTGCCACATCAATAATGATAGGCTTAACTTACATGAACACATTGGGGGGGATTTATGAAAGGGTGTAAATATACACCTGGTGTAAACTGCCCACAGCAACCAATCACAGCTCAGCTTTCAGCTCTGGTAGAATATAAGAGGAGCTGTGATTGGTTGCTGTGGGCAGGTTACACCAGGTGTATATTTACACCCTTTCATAAATCTCCCCCATTGTGTCCACCATTTTGGGTTTAGTTGCCTCTTTTTTTTTTTTTAAGCCAATTATTTGGTAAAAAATGTAAGGAGGGCAAAGTGTATATGGTGTTATAATATGCACTCCCAGCAATGCGTGTAATGGTGCATTTACACAGGCAGATTTTTCTGACCAATTTTGGAAGCCAAAGTCAGGAATGGACTTGAAAAGACAGGAAATCTCAGTCTTTCCTTTATGACCTGCACCCTGTTTATAGTCTGTTCCTGGCTTTGGCTTAAAAAATCTGTCAGATAAATCTCTCTGTGTAAACGCACCATTAGATGAGAAATGAGAGTAAATGAGAATGATGTGCGATAAGGGGTATATGTAATACAAAAACTGCAGCCATGTTTTTACAGCATAAACAGCCGAAATTCCGAAATAGAGCTTTGTGCTGTGCATGAGCTGCTAATGTGAGCTGTAGTTGAAACCCCTTATTTATAATTGCACTGAAAGTTTTATTACACCTAATATATTCATCAAGTATACACATGTATAGTAAGAGAGTTGTGTTTTTGCATCATGTGTACTTTATAACTCACCCTTAGCTAGTATTATAATTTATCTACTAAACATTAAGTTTTGAGTATTGGCCCACACAATTATAAGGTATTAGTAAGAGGAATTTCTTCAGACTGATTCGGTATCCTTAGCAGGAGCTGTGGATAATGGCCCTATTTTCGGACGATATCGACCGCTACGGACGATAATCGTTCCGTGGAATAGAGTGCAACGATCAGCCGACATCGTTCATGTCGGCTGATCGTTGCAGTCGCTTGTTTTTCAACATGTTGAAAAACAAGCGACTGATATAGCAGCGATCTGCTGCCGTCGCTCCGTTGAATAGGAGCATCGGCAGCAGACGCTGCTATATCCTATGGGCTGCCCGGACGATCAGCGATCCTCCGAGCAGCCCCCCCGCAGCTCCCCGCCGCCCCTCCCGCACTCACCCGCTCGCTGCTGCCGCGTTGAATAGCGGCGGCAGCGAGCGGCGAACGAGGAGCAAACGACCCGTGGAATAGGGCCATTAGCCAGGCTATCCTTAGCTATATTTCTCTGACACAATCTCTGAAACAATGCCCATTGTGTGTTATGGATGTGTGTTGGGGCCAGCATCCATGCCACAAAATATACTGGAGCCATAACTTTGTATCACAGATCCCCTATAGTGAATGAAGGGTTCCATGCCTATACAGACGGGTTGCTGATAGCTGCAGGTGCACATTTGCATTGCTGCTAGTTTTTGCAGTCTGCTGACAATGCTACAGATGTGTAAATGTCGCCTTCACAGAGCAACTTTATACAAAATAAGGCATATGTTGCCCCGTGTAATGGAGCCCACGATCAGTCGATGAGCAACCAAATGCTTACTCATCAGCTAATCGCATACCTTATTCCTGTCAAAAAATAATCGACCATGTCCCACATAGAATGTCCCGTGTAATAGAAGATGTGCAGGCGACAGCTCATTAATGGAAAGAGCTGCACAAACATTGCTAGAGATGTTTGTGCAGAACTGGCCGCACGATCATTAAGCCATGTAATAGGCTCTGTAATCAAGTGCTGATCTAGCAGATTGGCGATCCACCACGGGTCAGGTCATGTAATATCACTTTTAGAAACCACTTTGTATACAGCTCAGTGGAGGGAGCCTGAAGGTGAGCTGTGAAAACTACAAAACAGTCCTGGGAAATACAGCCTTTTTCTGGTCGCATAGGTTGCCCAGAGAAAGTGAAGAGACCAGAGCTGCAGAGGAGGAAAGAAAGGCTAAAAATGACATGGGAGAGCAGTTTGTTGGATAATCCCTTTAAACGGAATGTGTCATCAGAAATGACCTATTGTTGAAATCAAGGTTTAGGTTAAACATATTTTTAACTTATTTTTATAAATGAAATGTACAATCTGTTACAATCAGAAAAATTAAAACATTTCAGTATCTGTCTTTAGGCTATGTTCACACTACGTAAAAGTATGGCCGTTGTTGCCATCAGCAACACTGCCTCTACTTCAATGGGATCCCGGCAGGAGCGTAAACACATCGTATACGCTCTGGTTGGGATCCCAGTCAGTTTTCTGCGGCTGCAATTCAGTGAATTGCGGCCGTAGGAAAGCCTGTCAGTTCACACAATGAAAGCGAGCGGCTATGGCCGCTTGCTTCATTGTGTGCAGTGGCAAGTTCTGATGCGAGCGCGCGTTGATGCGCCTGCATCAGAACACTACGGCCAAAAAAAATCATCCGGCCGGTACTACAGTACGGTCACGGAACGGCTGGTCTCATACGTAGTGTGAACATAGCCTTAAACAGTAAAAAAAAAATAGACGAGACATTCCCTTTAAGATGTGGACCTGAAGCACATGTACTCCTGTTTGCTTTTAAAGTTGTACTAATAATAGAATCATAGAACAAAAGACAATCCAAAACCACAAATAAAACCCAAAATGTTTATTTCAGTAGATCATAAAACAGCAATATAGCTTCAGATTAAAGGTCCATGTAGCTGAGATGTTTAGAACATGCATGCTTCCCCACGCCGGCGCCATTTTATTGATATGCTACACATAAAGCGAATGTACCAGATGGTACAATCACCTTAAAGTCTATGGAAAAAAAGCAGCCTGTCATATTTTCATTTATTTTACTGTGTGTGAACATAGGATTGTTTTTACTATAAGGAAATGATGGGGGATTTATCTCCAGTAATATGCATGTTTATCTCCGGAGCTAGCAAGACACTGCACGCAGTCCTAACAAGATTATGGAACTGTGTGAACAAATTTTCAAGAAACTTGTGTGTGTTTTTTTCTTTATCTTTAGACCTAGTAGTATAGAGAGGAGTGGCACTGTTTCTGTAAGAAAGAAGTCATGTTTTGTAATCTCAATCACAATCACTATGAGGCTGGGTCGCTCAATATTTTGGTCAGTATTTCAGTAAGGAGTCAAACCTAAGGAAAAAAACTATAATAGAAAGATTGACACCTTTTGTATGTTTTCTACTCGCTCCTGGTTTTGGTTGAAATTAATTACCAAAATAATATATGTGAACAAAGCCTTAACAAATTGCCTTTATTAGAAAAAAAATTGTTTTCTAAGGCTATGTTCCCACACAGTATTTTTGCTCAGTATTTTGCAACCAAAACCAGGAGCAGATTAAGACGCAGAAAGGCTATGTTCACACACTGTTGAAATTTAGTGGATGGACGCCATTTAGTGACAAATAATTACTGTTATTTGATTTTTGGTTTTGAAATAACGGATGTCTTCGGCCAGGGCCCTGGGTTCTCTGTTTTTAGATTCTAGTCAGTAGTGGAGTTGGTGTGAGACAGAGACACAGTTTTTTCTTATAAGTTATAAGTAAAGATGTCACCTAGGTCAACCTTCGTATGCCAAAGTCAAGGGATTGATCCTCAGTGGGACAAAGAGCCTGGGACTCATTCCACCACACCTGACAGTCTCTGGCCTGGTTTGGCAAAAGGTGGTCTTCAATACAGCTCTCTACTTCTAACCATAAGTATAAGGATTTCTTCAGAAACACCCTTCACTATCCAAGCAGAGTACTGTCCTAATTAGGCAAGGTCTCCATGACAGCCCCCAAACCTATCTTTAGTTATGCTACACTTCTTCTACTACCTTCTACTATAAGTCACTAGTTTAATGGAATTTGCACTCAGAATTTCTGTGTGGAATTCTCCGCAGCGGATCCGCTTTCCACTGGCGGAATCCCATTGAAATGAATTGAACAGTGAGTTTCTGCTCTGAAATTTTTCAGTGCAGATTCTACACGGAAATTCAGTGCGGAATTGGAAAAAATTGATGAATTTGATTAAATAAAAATTAATTTGCACGGAATTTCGCCAGAGGTGATTCTGGGCAAAACACTTTCCTCACGGATTCTGCGCAGAATTCTGTGAGAACACTTTCTGACCGGAACACTTTCCTCGCTGATTCCTCAGTGTGAACTGGCTCTAAAGCTGTTAATTGTTTAAGTGCTGGACTCTGTGCTCATTCTTCTCCACCACACCTGCACCCACACTTGTCCTACCCTTACACAGCCCAGTGTGTTTGGGGTGTCCTGGCCACCATGAAAAGTGCCCCAGTGAAAACACCAGAGCCCACCTGCTGTATATCACCTCAGCACCCTGGGCCTCGGCACATCCATACTGATTTAGCCCCACCCCTGTAGGAGGAGCCAACGTCTGAGCCCAGTACAAACTGCAGCAGTAAGGACAGCATGGCATGGAGGAGAGGATGAGCTGATGAGCTATGTGGGTGGCACAGAGGTAAGCCATGTTGGAGTCCTGGGATCAAATGCCTCCAAGGATAACAGCTACATGTTTTTCCCCTAATGTCTGCATGGATTTGATCACACTCCAGACATTGTGATTCCCATTGGGGACAGGGACCAATATAAGTGACTACAATCTCTGTACAGCACTGCACAATGGGTTGTCACTATATAAATAAACACGCAATATTGTTATAATTCTACTGTAAAGATCTACACTGGTGGGGTAGTGCTGCTGATGTCTCTAATATGGAGGAGAGATGCTACTTCACCTAATGTCAGTTACCTATCTATTCTATTTCTTGCTGAGGGAAACTTGCAACAGAATCCTGGCTCGTTTAACCCCCACCCACCTGTAGGATGGCTACTGTAGTGTATATCTAATCCAGGACTACAATGTCAAGACAGGGGAGGTAGGGGCAAGACACAACGGTGAGCCCTAATGCTGAGCCCACCCACTGTCCCTACCTACTTGCCTCAAACGGCCCTAGGTAGCTGCGACAACCACAAAGGCGGTTCCTGCTCTGGTGTAAGTAAAACACAGAACAAGACAGACAAACAAACACAAAGGAAAGTCAACAAGCCAAAGTCAAAACCAAACGGGCAACAGTTCAAAATCAGTAAACAATCGGATAGTCCAAGGTTAGGCAGGAGGTCAGATAACAGGTCAAGCAAGCAGTGGAATTAGGAACGGGGATCGCAGGAATAGACAGGGATCATGGTATGAACCCTAATAGCCATATCAATGTCTAGCAGAGCTCAGTGTAACTCTTGCATTGCCGGAAGCTGAGAAGCAATCGGGTGTGTCACACAAAAGCAAAAACTAGGCCCAGTTTACACCAGGCTACTGCACATTCCTGACATACAACTCCTAGCTAGAGATGAGTGAACCTCGAGCATGCTCAAGTCGATCCGAACCCGAACTTTCAGCATTTGATTAGCGGGGGCTGCTGAAGTTGGATAGAGCCCTAAGGCTATGTGGAAAACATGGATATAGTCATTGGCTGTATCCATGTTTCCCAGACAACCTTAGAGCTTTATCCAAGTTCAGCAGCCCCAGCTAATCAAATACCGAACGATTGGGTTAGGATCGACTCGAAGCCGAAGCCGGTTCGCTCATCTCTACTCCTAGCATGTATGTTTTTGGTGCGGTTTGTAGACCGAAAACAGATAAAACTCTTGAAACTAGTTTATTTTATAATATAAGTAACTGACAGACACTGAGCCACCATGCTGCTCAAAAGGTCAAAAAGCACTTGCAGTAATACAGACATTTCTCTGCCTATGGCAGAGCTAGATCATTATTGTGTACTACCCTAATGTCTGTGTTTTGACCTGGGCTCTGCTTATTCCTATTGTCTTTGTAGGCATTGTCATGTTTTGTACTTTTGTCCGTAATTAGGGATCCGCAAGATTAAGGACCTATTCATTGCTGTTGGGCTATTCACATGTTCGTAATTTTACATATCCATAAATAGCCTGTAATCCGTGCAGCAAAAATTACTGACAAGACCTAGTATGGGCCCTATTGGCGCCATGGATTGTTCCGTAGAAATCTATGGGAGTATCTGTAATTTGCAGGCGTTATGGAAGAATTTTCCG
Organism: Dendropsophus ebraccatus; assembly: GCF_027789765.1. Classification (NCBI taxonomy): domain Eukaryota; kingdom Metazoa; phylum Chordata; class Amphibia; order Anura; family Hylidae; genus Dendropsophus; species Dendropsophus ebraccatus. The sequence goes on from NC_091457.1 coordinate 88,259,710, forward strand.
TAATGTTTTCAAAATATGGATCTGTAATTCTGATATCACAGGGATAGCTCCTCCTGTCAGCCTTTTTAACATGCGACTTTCCGCTTTTATGGATCTGCAAAAATAACAGATTACGGATGCATTACAGATGTATTTGTTTAGGATTGTGGACTAAGATTGCACACAATTGCAGACATAATATATGGTCTGGAAAAATTCAGGAATGTGTAAATGTAGGTATTGCTCTCCTGATTGTGACTTCTGGCTTGTTATTGGCTATCCCTTGGTGTATGTTTTGTGGCTTTTCCGTACCTGGGTGGTTTTGCCTAGGGCAGATTGTCCAGGTAGGCAGGGACAGTGTGATAACAAAACTACCAACATTTGTATTAACAGGCTGTGCCATAGAGTTCTATGACTCTATCTCCTACCAGTCCTATGACTCCATCTTATCCCAGTTTGACTGTTAGGTTCTGAGGTTAAAAATTAAATAAACAGTGTGTAGTTGATGGGGTATATAGGGCTACTGACTATTTCCCCTAAATAAAACAACAAAGACATGGATTGGCCTCCTGGGCTTCCTTGGAACAATGCAAATGAATACACAAAACGACAAAACTTTATACTTGGGCAGCTCTGGGCAATTTTTCTACATTTTTTTCTGTAATATACTATCATTTAATAATCATAAAATAATAAAAATAATAAAATGAATAACAACCAGCATTAGTATTAGTATTACATAACAAACATTTATATTACTAAAAATTATTTTATGTAACATCGTAAGATAACATATAATCATGCTTTACAACTCCTGGAATAACATGTATTTGTGTCTTCACACATCAAGCATCTGTAATATATAAATTGCATTTTTTCACAGAAAAAAATAATTAGCATTTATGATTACATGTAGACTACCTGCGCTGCATTACTTTGAAAAAAAGAGCAAAAATAAAATAAAAAAATCTTCCTTTTAATTAACTGATAAACTATTAATCACATTTTTGCAATGTTAGGTGACACATTATTCATTCAGATGGGATGACGGTGAACTTCCACTAATCACATCTGATTTGCCCACATAGACTTGATTGAAACACATATACAGAGAGGAAAGCGTCGGCTTTGTCGCTAATCTTCAGAGTCTGCTGCTGAGTTAATAAGGGCAATTTTTTTCCCCTTAAATGAGACCACCATTCCTTAATCTGCATATCAAAATCAAGAGGAAGGTAATTGCAAAACACATATTCCTGAAATCTAATCACTATACAACTTTAGGGTATTTTATTGAAGCATGTGAAATTATGGACAGAATATTAATGACTGGAGCTAATCAAACCCAATTAGTGATTTCTAACAATAGTCGCATAAATATACAAGTCAGGTATCCAAATGCTTAGGGAAGGAGTTAACCCTAGAAACGCTGACATAGGATTAATACAAAACAATTATATCGAAAAGACAAGCAGAGGGCTGCCATCTGTATACAAATGGTGTCCAACCTTAACAGCTCAATTTAGGCCTTATGCACACAAGTGTATTACTACTGTGTGCTGCATGGAGCTTATGAGCAAAACCAACAGAAAACAAATGACCATGTTTAGTTGGATGCTGCATTCTCCGCTGAAGGTGTGTTTAATAATGTGAGCAGCGAGCCACCACATGGCAGCACACAGTCCTCACTACAGCAGGGACTATCAAGGTTTCATGTCACTGGTGTATGTTGGGATACTGTCAGAAATGTATAATTTACAAGCTATACTCATACCTGTTACTAGATGTATTAGTCTAATATTTACTATATTTGTCATATGCTAGTTTATGTTTCATTTAAGGTACTCAAAAGTATACAGAGTCTACCAAGTTTTTTTTGTTTGTCGCAACTAAAATGCATATTGATGTACAGCCATTAGCCTATAGGTATGCATGAGGCCACCTTATTGATTGTATTCCTATGTATACCAGTGCATATCAGTGGCAGAGACTCAAAACATGATATAAACTGGGCCTTACAGGAGTGAATATCACTTTTGTAGCAAAATATAACACTATTGGTTGATTTAAAGAGGTCTTTAAGTATGGAATGAAAGCTTAAAGGAAAAGTTCGGCCTTTTTGAAAATCTGGTAGCCAGCAGGGCAGGGGGATTTTGATAACGAGTGCGCACTTACCTCTCCCTGTGCCCGTGGTGAGCGGCAGGACCGGCCTTGGGACCCCCACCGGAAGTCATTTTTCCACGAGTTGTGATGACGTTGTCAATTGGGGGAAAATGCTGTTGGACAGCCCACTGAGCCAATCAGTGACTTGAGCAGCATCCTTCCCCCAGTCAGTGACTGGCTGTGTAGGCTGGCAATCAACTGGGTTGTGACGTTGACAGCAGAGGACATCCTGGAGCCTGGCGGGGGTCTTGAGGCCGGTCCCGCCACTCTCAACGATGAGAGGTAAGTTCGTACTTGTCATTAACTTTCCCCCTGCCCCTGCTGTTTTTTTCAAAAGGGCCGGACTGCTCCTTTAAAAAGAACAGGGCCGGCCTTAGCTATGTGCCACCAGTGCGGTTGCTTAGAGTGTCGGCCTTCAGACTATGGAGGGGGTGGGGGGGGGGGGGCGCATTCAGGAAGGGTAATTAATTCATCTACTTACCCATCCATGATGCCCTCTGCAGAGCTAACATCAGTGCCCCCTGATGCTGCACCTGCTCGGTCTGAGCACTCATAGTTAGGTGCAACAACACTGACAGAGCAGGAGGCATTTGCTCCCTCCCTGTCAGTCACTCTTTTGACCACAGGTAGTGTTTTGCCTGCGGTCACAAAATGCCGCTCTCTTCCTGGTGTTCAGGCGCTTGAGTGACATCACTTGAGCGCCGTGTGCCCAGAGGAGAAAAGGCATGGACATCAGGTGAGCATAAAGCTATGTTCACACATAGTATTTCCGTCAGTATTTATTCAACCAAATGGGGAGGGAATCTGACAGGGCAAAATTATAATGGTTTTGGTGGAAAAATACTAAGGATGCCTATGGGAGGGGGCTAACACACAAGGGAAATATACTATTGGAGCAGCACACAAGGGGTATATACTACTAGGGGCAGCACACAAGGGGTATATACTACTAGGGGCAGCACACAATGGGTATATACTACTAGGGGCAGCTCACAAGGGGTATATACTACTGGGGGAAGCACACAGCCGTCTGTATGCTGCAGCAGCATGCAAGCTCAACCCCTCCTCCAATCATTCTTTATGGGAGTACTAAATTTAACTATGTTCAGAAGCCCCATACACAGTAAATAGAAGAGTTACTGAGCATTGGTGCTGCTGTTTTATTTACTCAGGGAACAATTGACCTCCATTCACAGGATCGGTGGAGGTCCCAGCGGGCAGACCCTTCTGGTAGGCTAGTTATCCCCTATCTTGTGGAGGAAGGGGTCAGTTTTCCATTCCACATCAGCCCACAAAAAAAGGCACAACCTTTTATATCTTGAAACATGGCATGGATATATGCCATTAAACAGCAACATAGGGGCTAACTGGGACCCCTATAAATACTAGAACAGAGGAACCACAGTGCAACATTACCCTTCAACTTGTAGATTGTCATGAGTTCCTCAGCTTGCTCACTAGTTTTTCCCTTGATCTAATAGACAGTGCCATTGGCTGTGTTCTTATTGGTCAGTAGGTTCTTGAGGAACTGTAGTGTGCTGCGGACTTAGGGCCCTATTTCAAGACCCAATCAATAATGTAAACAAGCGCCAATCTACTAGATCGGCGCTCGTTTACTGGGCCTATTCCATGGCCCGATGATCGTTTACTATACATTACCTAGCAGGGCTTCTCCTCTGCTCTGTCTTCATCCCGGTCCCACTCGCAGCATCAACTCTGGAGCGACCTGACTGAGCTGTCAGACCGCGCAGCCAATCACTGGTCGCGGCGGTCCTGGCCTGTGATTGGCTGAGCAGTCTGACAGCTCAGTCAGGCGGTACCGAAGCTGCTGCTGCGAGTGGGACAGGGATGAAGACGGAGCGGAGGAGAAGCCCTGCTAGATAATGTATGCTGCTTGAATCGTCGGTCGCCCGCCGCGCATCGCTATTCCACGCAGCGATGTGCAGTGGGTGACCGATCATTCTAGGTTTGGGCCTAAATAAACGATCAGCCGATGACACGATCATCGGCTGATGGTTTCTCTATTCCACTAAGCGATAATCGGCAGAATCGGCCCGATTCGGCCGATTATCGCTCCATGGAATAGGCCTCTTAAAATGCCTTTACACAGAGAGATTTATCTGATAGATTTTTAAAGCCAAAGCCAAAAATGGATTTGAAAAGAGGAGAAATCTCAGTCTTTCCTTTATGTCCTAGCCCATTCCTGGCTTTAAAAAAAAGGGTACCCTTAGGGTATGTGCACACTATGGAACCCGGGCAGATCACCCGTGCAGATTCCACAGCTCACCCCCGCTCGCGGCCTCGCTCATCTTCACTGTATTCTATGGTCAGGCAGATTCCGTCATCCGCCAGAAGCATGAACAGGTTTATTCTTCAAGCGGATGGCAGAATCTGACTGATCATAGATGGGAGTCTATGACACATGGCGAAGATGTGTGCGGGGGCGAGCTGCAGAATTCATGTCGGTTGACCCGCTGGGTTCTGTAGTGTGCGCATACCCTAAGACTGTTGTGGAGTTGGATAATGTGGCTTGTAAGTTGTTTCTAACTGCAAATTAATAAGAGAAGGTGCATTATTATTGTAAGTGTGTCTTTTTCTCTGGTTTCATTGTGATCTTGGCTTAATTATGTGATTACCTCCTTGTTTCCATGGTGCTATTTTATATTTTATTGAAATCTCTATATACCTCTACATGTTTTTCTCACAGACATAGCTGAATTCCTATGTTATTTGTGTCACCTGGAAACTAGACAGGCAGACGTTTGGGTGACTTTTCTGCACTGAGTAGGTAGAGAATACTTAAGTTTGTTCTTCTTGACCCCTAGTAAATTGCATTGATAAACTTAACAGAAATTTTGAAACATGCTTTTATATTGTCATTTAATTGTTATAATTAACCCACACTGTTCCATTAATCTTCTGCTATCTCTTTTGGTCACAGGACCAAAACCCAATTCCCCCCCCCACCCTAAACCCGGCAGGGCTGTGAAGTCGTGGAGCCGGAGTCGGAGCTAATTTTGGCTGGAGTCAGAGTTGGAAAAAAATTTACCGACTCCGACTACAGCTTTAAAAAAATCTTTAAAAAATGTAGAATTGAATTTTGAAATGAATTTTATAAGTTTTGCTTATGAATATATATTATGAGCAACATTCTAATAGGACACTGACCCTATTAGATAAGGGTGGTCGGGGAAAAGTTGTCGGTCACTATTTGGCAGTTTGTTTCTGAGCTGGAAGAGTCCATTGTGTGGGGGGAGATCTGTGCTGTTCTCTTCCTGGATGCTGGATGACTGTATATGAGCAGCAGTGTAATATGGAGCTATCCTGTGTAATATAGAGGAGGAGGAGAAGACACAAGTAGTGTAGCAGTAACCTCTGTCCTCAGTGTGGTGTTATCACTATGTGTGACCCCTCTCTATATCACTATGTGTGACCCCGCTCTATATCACTATGTGTGACCCCCTGTATATCACTATGTGTGACCCCCTGTATATCACTATGTGTGACCCCCTGTATATCACTATGGCTGACCTCTATATTACAGGTATCTGGCATTGTTAGCAAGTATGGTGAATATTTAGTTAGAAACATAGAAGACTGTCAGCAGGAAAATGGACAGGAGGCTGGAGACTGGCTGCATCCACTGCACACACAGGAGAATCTGCTTTGTATACAGTATTCCTTTATTCACTCAGAAATCGCCACAGGATCATGTAGGACATTAGGGTGAAGCTGGTATATGACCGGCCATTTATGAAGGAGCAGGAGTCGGAGTCGGGAGTCTGTCCTGATAAATTTCTGGAGTTTGAGTCGGAGTCGGTCCTGATAAAAATCAGGAGTCGGAGTTGGAGTCGGAGCTGCAGCTTACCAACTCCACAGCCCTGGCCATCGGCGGAGAAATCGGCCACCAAGCAACAGAAGCGTGTACAAGGTCTTACTGCTCACCACTGCATCGGAGGTAGAATGGGAGAACTAGAAGGTACTTACCATGTGTGCACAGGTGCTTCCTGCTTGGCCCTTGGGGTTTGGTCCCATGACAGTGGGGTTGCAGGGCCATTCCATTCCGCAGGATGTGACCAGGGGTGGGAAGGCAAGTACCATTCACGTTTCCGGGGCCTAAATGGCCTTTTACATAGGCTGAATATCGTGCAAAATAAATTGTAAAGTCATTCGAATTTAAGCAATAATCTTTTAGTGTAAGGGCCCTATTCCACAGTAACGATAATCGGCCGAATCGGCCCCACTTGGCCCGATTCGGCCGATTATCGTTTGTGAAATAGAGAGAACAATCAGCCGATGATCGTGTCATCGGCTGATCGTTCATTTAGGGCCAGACCTAAAATCATTGTTCCCCCACCGCACATCGCTACGGTTGAATAGCGGTGCGCGGCGGGCGACCGACGATTTGACAGCAGCAGCATCATCATTATACATTACCTGTCCAGGCTTCTCCGCGCTGTCCTCATCCCAGGGTCCTGCGCTCTCTATCTCCTGAATGGCCGGTCAGCTGATGGAGTGCTCAGCCAATCACAGGCCGGGAGTGTGGCCTGTCAGCTGACCGGCCATTCAGAAGATAGACCGCGCGGGACCCTGGGATGAAGACAGCGCGGAGAAGCCTGGACAGGACTGCTGCAAGGGCTGCAAGGACATCGGTAACGATGTCCTTGCAGCCCTCGCTCAACGGTCATCGGGCCGTGGAATAGGCCCAGTAAACAAGCGGCGATCTAGCAGATCGACGCTCGTTTACATCGTTGATCGGGCCCTCCTCGGCCCGTGGAATAAGACCCTAACTGTGGCAACAGTCAAACGCCAAACAAAAAGTTGTTCGTATATTGTTGATCTGATCGTATCTTTTTGTGCTGACCTCAAAATCATTATTGTTTGCTAGTCTTTCAGTGTAAACAGTATATATACAAATGCAATTAATTTTATATTAAAGAATTTTTGTAGCAGTTTATCTTTTCATCTAAACGCCTATCATTGAAGAGAAAAAATCATCACTGGTCATTTGATAAACAATGGCTTAAGCGATTTGTCTTCACTTAGAAGTGGCCAAATTTCATTAGTAGACTACATTCAGGTCACAGAGCGGCCTAAGTATTATTTGGGGGCACATATAGGGTATAACGACCTACAGGTGAGGTGAGGTAACTGAAAAAAGAAGAGAAAGTAAATCAAGATTTAAATTGAGAATTATCCATGATGTCACTGCAGCACACCAGCTGAATTTTCATGAGTAGGCATTCTGCAGGAAGGGCAGTGCGGTGGGCTGCTCCCATTGCACCAAATGTCTTAATTGACATAAACAAACGTTAGGGCTTATTACCACGTTCTGTTAAAACACAAAACCCATGGACAGGGAGGTCCTGTAGTAGACCGGGGAAAGTATCCACAACAAGGCTTTCCTGTCCGTAGCTTTCGTGTTTCATGGAACATGGGAATAAGCCCTTAAAGTTACTCCATAATGCCACAGGGCACCAACATAATAAGGGTATGTTCACACTGAGTAAATCAGGCAGAATTCCGTTGCAGAATCTCGCCTGTCTGAGTGTCCCATAGCCTGCCTATGGAAGATCGCGCCGCTGCCGCTGCTCTTCGCTCAGAGAAGTGACATGTCACTTGCTCTCCCATAGACAGGCTTTGGGACACTGAGACAAGCAGGATTCTACGGGATGTGGGTGTGGGTGGCCTCCTTGTTCCCTGCCCTATCAAAAATCTATTAGCAGGTTTGGATCATCTAGACTCCCTTTAAATGTACAGTCTTTAGCACGGCAGAGCAGAAATAGGAATGACTTCTTTACATGTCAGCTCCCATTGGATGGACCTTATGGAGGGAATATTTATACCTTTTTTCCCCCACAGTCATAAATGACAATACAAATCACAGACTCTGTTCAGTAATGCAATGAACTTTAGGAACGTGTACAGGAGACGGTGCAGTGAGCGCCCAAGCCTCTGAGTGCACAACACATCTGTCACATATATCTAAATGTCAGTGTCAGGGAATATAGAGACCCAAAACTGTATTTGACTTCTGTCTGAGCCAAAGATCTGCCCTGTCACTATAATATCAGCTGGAAGTTATAGAGAAACTAAAAATTAGTTGAGTAGTTGAACGCGGCTGAGGAAGCAGAAACATCATCTGAGGGGAACCCAGCCTATGAGGGAAGCCTACACCAAGAAGTAGTACAGTGCTAACCCATGGAGGTGTTGAGCCAAGGAGCTTAATTATTTATGTCAGACCAAGGAATGATCAGGATGGACTCCCCTCTCTTATGTACTGTTAAACACTGAGGGATAATTGCTTGAAGTGCCCTTAGTAATTTTCTCGGAACCTAAAGTTGTGGCTTAAAGGGGTTGTCCGGCGATAAAAAATTATTCACAGAATAACACACATTACAAAGTTATACAACTTTGTAATGTATGTTATGTCTGTGAATGGCCCCCTTCCCCGTGTCCCACCCCCCCCCACCCGTGTACCCGGAAGTGTGGTGCGCTATACATTACCTGTCACGTGCCGACCACGGTCTCCGATCGTCAGCAGTGACGTCTTCTTCGGGAGGCCGGCGGATCTTCCCGAGTGCCGCCTGCCCTCTGCAGCGTCATCCGAAGCTCAGCCGCGATTGGCTGAGCATAACTGTGCTCAGCCAATCGCGGCTGAGCAGCTGATGACGTGGCCGCGTCATCAGTCGCTCAGCCGCGATTGGCTGAGCACAGTTATGCTCAGCCAATCGCGGCTGAGCTTCGGATGACGCTGCAGAGGGTGGCTGGCACTCGGGAAGATCCGCCGGCCTCCCGAAGAAGAAGTCACTGCTGACGATCGGAGACCGTGGACGACACGAGATGCGGTGAGTATAATGCACCACACTTCCGGGTCTAGCGTGGGTGGGGGGAAACACGGGGAAGGGGGCCATTCACAGACATAACATACATTACAAAGTTGTATAACTTTGTAATGTGTGTTATTCTGTGAATAATTTTTTATCGCCGGACAACCCCTTTAAGGCTCTGCCCGGATACCCCTAAAAGCTCTCCATAGTACTGAGATGTGATTCACTGGCTACTCTAACACTAAAGGGGTGACTCCATGTACCTAAGACTTCACTAAGACAACAGTGAAACATGTCTGGCTGGCGGCCATTGTAAGATAGGAGCTGTAGTACAGAGAATTGTTTATCTCTATCTATTTATCTAATATGGCCTTCCCTCTCCCTGAGTGATCCCCTCACTACAAACTGCTACAATACAAAAACAGAATTTAGAGTAGCCTGGCCAAAACTTTTTTGCCAAAGTTTAGTAGGAAATCCAGCGTTATATAAGTTGATTCTAGAGCCTTACCTCACTTTTTTTTAACCCTGATGGCCGCCAGAAATTCCAGAGTAAACATTTTTCTGCTTTCGTCATGACCTGGTCCATTTCACTGCGCCATTTTGGGTCTTGACGTTTAGGCTCTTTTTAACTCCTTTCTGTGTTCCTGGATGCTGTCTGGTGACACCCTCCTTTCTATTATCACCTCCCAGCCTGTTATCGGGCTGGTGTGGTGTCCCACTAGGGGTGTTGCAGTTATATACACCCTTCGCAAAAGTCTGTACTTACTGTATCATTATTTTGATGAAAGTAGTACTGAAAGTTAGCCACTAGATGTCGCTGTATTGTGTATGTGGAAGCTGCACAGCTGAAGGATCGCAAAGGGTTAGGGCTAATTCACACATCGGTTGTTCTGTCCGCAATTGCGGGCACGCAGTTGTGGACAGAACATCAAACCAATGTTATTCTATGGCCCCTTTCACACGTCCGTACGTGTATATGGGGCCGCGATCCGTGCCGCAAAAAAAACGGACATGTAATACGGACCGTTTTTTTGCGGCACAGTTTGCTGGGGTAATGATATGTGAACGTAGTGCTCTGTGAAGCACGGAGCACTACGGATACACATACAGTAGTGCTGTCTGCGGCCGCGGGTTCGCGGCCACAGACTGCACTACGGGTGTGTGAATGTGGCCTTATTGTTTTGCACTGTTGCACTCTGTTATTGAGTGCTCTGTTGCACTCTTTCACCCACTCATAGCGTACCTTACATGCTAGAGAGGAAGTTAGTCACATGGGTGGAGGAGGAGCAAGGGAGTTTCGTTTTGGACGTTGTAGAGGAAGGACACAAGCCAGATAGCTCTCCACAGTGATCCCATTTGGGCCCTGGCCCTCTGCCAGGTCCCCGTTCCTACAAGCTCAGTCTTAGTCAGTACCCTGCATGGGAAGGATGCAAGACAACACACTGTCACCAACTTCTTAACTAGTAACACTTCAAAGCACTATGCACTGTTAAACTCCTCATAAGAGAGGACTAGCCAGAGACAACCTCAACCCACGCCGTGGACAAGAAGTCACAGAGCAGGACAGTATCCATAACAGAGTCACAGAGCCAGGAACTGATCCGGGCAGAGCAAAGTTGCAGTAGCCTAGGAACTCTGTCTCGCAGCATGGGTGTCAGCAAGGGAACCCTCAGCATTCCGCTCATCCCAGGTAACAAAATCTGGGGCCTGTGTCACACATTAGAAAGGTTCAGCCAAGTCTAGTGGGCATAAGGTGGTATGAAGACTGAAGTCAAAGGTCAATACACAGGCACAGGTGTTCTTATTCTTCTACAAGTATTCAACCTCATCCTCCAACTTCCCGGCAGAGCACAGTACTACATGGGTTGAGACTCTCATAGCATCCTCCTCTCTGCTACTCTACCCCTTGTATTACTCAGCACAACTCAACCAACACGACTATATTATACACTGCACTTAGCCTACAGATTTGGTCGTTCTGTTATCAAGTGTTTTATTGAAACATTTTCAAGTGTGTTTCAGAGACTTTCTGTATTACCTGCTGCACATTTACCAGTAGTAAACCAATTCAACTTTATTACAAGACTCTTAGGGAGATTTATCAAAGGGTGTAAAATTTAGACTTGTGCAAACTACCCACAGCAACCAATCACAGCTCAGCTTTAGGCAGTGCTGAAAGGAAAGCTGAGCTGTGATTGGTTGCTGTGGGCAGTTTGCACCAGTCTAAATTTTACACCCTTTGATAAATCTCCCCCTATGTATTTATTCGCCACCACCGACACAGCACACACTGCAACTTTGGGACATTCTCCCCTTTCTGTGGGTGGTGGTTCCTGCTATCCGGGAGGGTCACTATACCACTCTGGCCATCCGTGATATACAGGGGCGGGCTGGGCCGGGGGGCAGGGTGGCATCTGCCCCCCCGGCCGGCCTTCCCCAGTACATTACAGGGCCGTGCTGAGGCTGCTTACCGCCCCAGCGCTCTCATCTCTGCCTGTGCTGCAGGGCCGGTCTGTGATGCCAGTTGCAGCTGAAGCTGCTCCCCGCCCCCGTTAAGCCCCGCCCCCGTTAAGCCCCGCCCCCTGTGTACCGTCCCATGTTCCTCCTGGCCCAGGACTTCCTGTATTACACAGTGTGGAGAGGAGGAGGCTGGCTGCTAACCTCCAGCTCCAGGCTCCTGCTTCCTGACCATCCCCCTGGTGTCCTGCTCTCTGCTCAGCAGCTATAATGCAGGTACTTCGGGTTGTAGATAGGAGGGAGGTCGGGACAGAGAGGAGAGGGCTGTCTGCTGAGCTAGGCTGACAGAGGCAAACACACACACTAGCATCTGTTACCCCAACCCCCTGTAGCTGCTGCCCTTTACCCCCTATAACTGCACCCTCTTCCACAGGCTGCATTGCCCCTCTGCACCTGTAGTTGATATGTACCTCCTAAGGCTGCTGTGTGAGCCTTCCCCCAGACTGCTGTGTTCTCCCCTTCAGGCTGCTTTGCCTCTCCCCCCCCCCCCCCCCTTTCAGGCTGCTGTGCCCCCCCCCCCCCCACACACACACTTCAGGCTGCTGTGCCCCCCCCCCCTTTCAGGCTGCTGTGCCCCCCCCCCCCCACACACACACACACTTCAGGCTGCTGTGCCCCCCCCCCCTTTCAGGCTGCTGTGCCCCCCCTTCAGGCTGCGGTCCCCCCCCCTTTTCAGGCTGCTTTGCCCCCCCCCCCCCCCCACACACACACATTTCAGACTGCTGTGCCCCCACACACGGAATGATACACGCTCATAGAGAACAATATACGGTCATACAGAACCATACAGAACAATACGCACCCATACAGAACAATACGCACCCATACAGAACAATACGCACCCATACAGGACAATACGCACCCATACAGAACAATATACACCCATACAGAACAATACGCACTCATACAGAACAATATACACCCATACAGAACAATATACACCTATACAGAACAATATACACCCATACAGAACAATATACACCCATACAGAACAATATACACCCATACAGAACAATATACACCTATACAGAACAATATACACCTGTACAGAACCATACAGAACAATATACACCTATAAAGAACAATATACACCCATACAGAACAATTTACACTCATACAGAACCATATACACCCATACAGAACATACAGTACAATATACACCCATACAGAACAATATACACCTGTACAGAACAAAACGCACCCATACAGAACAAAACGCACCCATACAGAACAAAACGCACCCATACAGAACAATATACACCCATACAGAACAATATACACCCATACAGAACAATACGCACTCATACAGAACAATATACACCCATACAGAACAATATACACCTATACAGAACAATATACACCTATACAGAACAATATACACCCATACAGAACAATATACACCCATACAGAACAATATACACCCATACAGAACAATATACACCTATACAGAACAATATACACCTGTACAGAACCATACAGAACAATATACACCTATAAAGAACAATATACACCCATACAGAACAATTTACACTCATACAGAACCATACAGAACCATATACACCCATACAGAACATACAGTACAATATACACCCATACAGAACAATATACACCTGTACAGAACAAAACGCACCCATACAGAACAAAACGCACCCATACAGAACAAAACGCACCCATACAGAACAAAACGCACCCATACAGAACAATATACACCCATACAGAACAATATACACCCATACAGAACAATACGCACTCATACAGAACAATATACACCCATACAGAACAATATACACCTGTACAGAACAAAACGCACCCATACAGAACAAAACGCACCCATACAGAACAATATACACCCATACAGAACAATATACACCCATACAGAACAATATACACCCATACAGAACAATACGCACTCATACATAACAATATACACCCATACAGAACAATACGCACTCATACAGAACCATACAGAACAATATACACCCATACAGAACAATATACACCTATACAGAACAATATACACCTATACAGAACAATATACACCCATACAGAACAATATACACCTATACAGAACAATATACAACTGTACAGAACCATACAGCACAATATACACCCATACAGAACAATATACACCTATACAGAACATTATACACCCATACAGAACAATATACACCCATACAGAACAATTTACACTCATACAGAACCATACACACCCATACAGAACATTATACACCTGTACAGAACCATACAGAACAATATACACCCATACAGAACAATATACATCTATACAGAACAATATACACCTGTACAGAACCATACAGAACAATATACACCTATACAGAACAATATACACCCATACAGAACAATATACACCCATACAGAACAATATACACCTGTACAGAACCATACAGAACAATATACACCCATACAGAACATTATACACCTGTACAGAACCATACAGAACAATATACACCCATACAGAACAATATACACCCATACAGAACAATATACACCCATACAGAACAATATACACCTATACAGAACAATATACACCCATACAGAACAATTTACACTCCTACAGAACAATATACACCCATACAGAACAATACGCACCCATACAGAACAATATACACCCATACAGAATATACACCCATAAAGAACCATGCAGAACAATTTACACCCATGCAGAACAATATACACCCATACAGAACCATACAGTACAATATACACCCATACAGAACCATACAGTACAATACACACCCATACAGAACCATACAGTACAATATACACCCATACAGAGCAATATACACCCATACAGAACAATATACACCCATACAGAACAATATACACCCATACAGAACAATACGCACTCATACAGAACAATACGCACTCATACAGAACAATATACACCCATACAGAACAATATACACCAATACAGAACCATACAGTACCATATAGACCCATACAGAACCATACAGTACAATATACACTCATACAGAACAATATACACCCATACAGAACAATTTTTTACTCAAACAGAACCATACAGAACAATATAGACCCATACAGAACAATATACACCAATACAGAACAATATACACCCATATACACCCATACAGTGCAATATACACCCATACAGTACAATATACACACATACAGAACAATACTCACCCATACAGAACAATATACACCCATACAGAACCATACAGAACAATATACACTCATACAGAACAATATACACTCATACAGAACAATATACACCAATACAGAACAATATACACTCATACAGAACAATATACACCAATACAGAACAATATACACCCATACAGAACAATTTACACTCATACAGAACCATACAGCACAATATACACCCATACAGAACAATATACACCTATACAGAACATTATACACCCATACAGAACAATATACACCCATACAGAACAATTTACACTCATACAGAACCATACAGAACTATATACACCCATACAGAACATACAGTACAATATACACCCATACAGAACAATATACACCTGTACAGAACCATACAGAACAATATACACCTATACAGAACAATATACACCTATACAGAACAATATACACCTGTACAGAACCATACAGAACAATATACACCCATACAGAACAATATACACCTATACAGAACAATATACACCCATACAGAACAATACGCACCCATACAGAACAATATACACCCATACAGAATATACACCCATAAAGAACCATGCAGAACAATTTACACCCATGCAGAACAATATACACCCATACAGAACCATACAGTACAATATACACCCATACAGAACCATACAGTACAATACACACCCATACAGAACCATACAGTACAATACACACCCATACAGAACCATACAGTACAATATACACCCATACAGAACCATACAGTACAATACACACCCATACAGAACAATACGCACTCATACAGAACCATACAGTACAATATACACCCATACAGAGCAATATACACCCATACAGAGCAATATACACCCATACAGAACAATACGCACTCATACAGAACAAAACGCACTCATACAGAACAATACGCACTCATACAGAACAATATACACCCATACCGAACAATATACACCAATACAGAACCATACAGTACCATATACACCCATACAGAACCATACAGTACAATATACACTCATACAGAACAATATACACCCATACAGAACAATTTTTTACTCAAACAGAACCATACAGAACAATATAGACCCATACAGAACAATATACACCAATACAGAACAATATACACCCATACAGAACCATACAGTGCAATATACACCCATACAGAACAATATACACACATACAGAACAATACTCACCCATACAGAACAATATACACCCATACAGAACCATACAGAACAATATACACTCATACAGAACAATATACACCCATACAGAACAATTTACACTCATACAGAACCATACAGAACAATATACACCCATACAGCACAATATACACCTATACAGAACATTATACACCCATACAGAACAATATACACCCATACAGAACAATATACACCTGTACAGAACCATACAGAACAATATACACCCATACAGAACAATATACACCTATACAGAACATTATACACCCATACAGAACTATATACACCCATACAGAACATACAGTACAATATACACCCATACAGAACAATATACACCTGTACAGAACCATACAGAACAATATACACCCATACAGAACAATATACACCTATACAGAACAATATACACCTGTACAGAACCATACAGAACAATATACACCCATACAGAACAATATACACCTATACAGAACAATATACACCCATACAGAACAATTTACACTCATACAGAAGAATATACACCCATACAGAACAATATACACCCATAAAGAACCATACAGTACAATACACACCCATACAGAACCATACAGTACAATATACACCCATACAGAACCATACAGTACAATACACACCCATACAGAACAATACGCACTCATACACACCATACAGTACAATATACACCCATACAGAACCATACAGAGCAATATACACCCATACAGTACAATATACACACATACAGAACAATACTCACCCATACAGAACCATACAGAACAATATACACCCATACAGAACAATATACACCAATACAGAACAATATACACCCATACAGAACAATATACACCCATACAGAACAATATACACCTATACAGAACAATATACACTCATACAGAACCATACAGTACTATATACACCCATACAGAACATACAGTACAATATACACCCATACAGAACCATACAGTGCAATATACACCCATACAGAACCATATACACCCATACAGAACAATATACACCCATACAGAACCATACAGAACAATATACACCCATACAGAACCATACAGTGCAATATACACCCATACAGAACCATATACACCCATACAGAACCATACAGAACAATATACACCTATACAGAACAATATACACCCATACAGAACCATACAGTACAATATACACCCATACAGAACATACAGTACAATATACACCCATACAGAACATACAGTACAATATACACCCATACAGAACCATACAGTGCAATATACACCCATACAGAACAATACGCACTCATACAGAACCATACAGTGCAATATACACCCATACAGAACCATACAGTACAATATACACCCATACAGAACCATACAGAGCAATATACACCCATACAGTACAATATACACACATACAGAACAATACTCACCCATACAGAACCATACAGAACAATATACACCCATACAGAACAATATACACCCATACAGAACAATATACACCCATACAGAACAATATACACCCATACAGAACAATATACACCTATGCAGAACAATATACACTCATACAGAACCATACAGTACTATATACACCCATACAGAACATACAGTACAATATACACCCATACAGAACCATACAGTGCAATATACACCCATACAGAACCATATACACCCATACAGAACAATATACACCCATACAGAACCATACAGAACAATATACACCCATACAGAACCATACAGTGCAATATACACCCATACAGAACCATATACACCCATACAGAACCATACAGAACAATATACACCTATACAGAACAATATACACCCATACAGAACCATACAGTACAATATACACCCATACAGAACATACAGTACAATATACACCCATACAGAACATACAGTACAATATACACCCATACAGAACCATACAGTGCAATATACACCCATACAGAACAATACGCACTCATACAGAACCATACAGTGCAATATACACCCATACAGAACCATACAGTACAATATACACCCATACAGAACCATACAGAGCAATATACACCCATACAGAACCATACAGAACAATATACACCCATACAGAACCATACAGAACAATATACACCCATACAGAACCATACAGTACAATATACACCCATACAGAACCGTACAGTACAATATACACACATACAGAACAATACTCACCCATAAAGAACCATACAGAACAATATACACTCATACAGAACAATATACACCAATACAGAACAATATACACCCATACAGAACAATTTACACTCATACAGAACCATACAGTACAATATACACCCATACAGAACAATACGCACCCATACAGAACCATACAGAACAATATACACCCATACAGAACAATATACACCAATACAGAACAATATACACCTATACAAAACCATACAGAACAATATACAGTACACCTATACAGAACCATACAGTACAATATACACCCATACAGAACAATATACACCTATACAGAACAATATACACCCTTACAGAACCATACAGTACAATATACACCCATACAGAACCATACAGTACAATACACACCCATACAGAACCATACAGTACAATATACACCCATACAGAACAATACACACTCATACAGAACAATATGCACCCATACAGAACAATATACACCCATACAGAACAATATGCACCCATACAGAACCATACAGTGCAATATACACCCATACAGAACCATACAGTGCAATCAATATACACCCATACAGAACCATATACACCCATACAGAACAATATACACCCATACAGAACCATACAGAACAATTTACACCCATACAGAACAATACGCACTCATACAGAACAATATACACATTTTGTTGGGTATTTTGGAGCATATTGTATAGTAGTCAGTATGTTGGAGGTCACCCAGCTTTCCCAGCATCTTGTAGTCAGTAAAATGGAGGTCACCCAGCTTCCCCAATATCTTTCACTCAGTATAATATGGTCATCCAGCTTTCCCACCATTTTATACTCAGTATATTATGGTCACCCAGCTTTCCCACAATCTTATACTCAGTAAGATGGAGGTCACCCAGCTTTCCCACCATCTTACACTCAGTGGCTGGTAGCCTCGGGGAGCTGCATAGTATATCTATACTGTGCAGCTGAAAACCATATCACCACAATTGTGCTAATTGGTTCCTTTTAAGGAGCACTCCAGCCCTTACCTATTATTACCCTCCCCACATCAGTGCAGGGACGGTAGATAGCACCCCGGGCCTGTACTTCTGCCAGCGGCGATGTTCCAACAATTCGGGTAACGTCTCCTTCCCTTCTGGTCATTTGTGACAGGGAATTCCTACTGCTCTGTGTGAAGGGGCCAGAAGTCACCTTGTCAATGTAAGTCTATGGGATGGTTCCGTGTCAGCGCTGAGCCGTCCGATATACTTATACAGTAAAGAGATCCCCGACCCCGTCACAGCGAGCAGTAGGAATTCCCTGTTTACAAATGACTGGAAGGGCTGAATGTTATCCGAAGTGTGAGAATAGTGCCGCTGGAGGAAGTATTGGAGTGGGTGGCATCTACCTTCCCTGCACTGATGTGGGGAGTGTAATAAGTGAGGGCCTAGAGTGGTCCTTGAAAGATGGGCCGCTAGCCGGCTACTCATGGGCCAGTGCTGTGTGCTTGCCCCCCAGGCTAAAATTTGCCAGCCAGCCCCTGGTGATATAACCCCAAGGGACTCAGTAGCAACCCGGTAGGACACTGACCACAGGGGAAAAAGGTACAACCCGCCTTGTAACTTAAAAGCAGGCGTGCAATCACACCTGTGTGCCCACCAGGCACTGGCGTCACGTAAAAACATACCAAGGACCGGCTGTATCTCAGCCATCCACCACCGGAGTAGTGTCACACTACATCTAGCAATTGACCGTCCGTTCCTCCAACAAACATCACTGAGGGTACACCACACCGGGCACACCTCCATCAATAATGTTTCTCCTCTTTCATTTACAGCTCACAGGCTTGTATGCCTGTATACTGTTCAATAAGAGGGGAAACATGATGTGTTTGTAATTACAAAGGTCAGATGTTTCCTGTAGTTCCTGACCAAGTCTGCACACACTGCAGCAAGGATATAGCCCCACTCCTATATACATATCTTCTACAGATTTTTCAGGTTTCCGGGCTAACGCTGGGCAACACTGAGTTTCAGCTTCCTTAAAAGATTTTTTATTGGGTTCAAGGCTGAACACAGACCAGGACCTTGACATTCTTCTTACAGAGTGCATTGACTGTGTGTTTTGGGTCATTGTCATGCTGGAGGACTCAGCCACGACCCATGATCATCAATGCTCTTACTGAGAAAAGGTAGTTGTTGGCCAAAATCTCGCGATATATCGCCCCATCCATCCTCTCTTCAATATAGTACAGTCATCCTGTCCACTTTGCAAAAAAGCCTCTCCAAAGTATGATATGAACTTGGTTGTACTCAGCCTTTTTTTACATCTAAACCAAAAGTTGTATTTTAGTGTCATTTGACCAAATCACCTTCTCCTATGCCTCATCTGGATCATCCAGATGGTCACTAGCAAA
This sequence comes from Dendropsophus ebraccatus, assembly GCF_027789765.1. Taxonomy (NCBI): domain Eukaryota; kingdom Metazoa; phylum Chordata; class Amphibia; order Anura; family Hylidae; genus Dendropsophus; species Dendropsophus ebraccatus. Next base: position 88,280,096 of record NC_091457.1, read on the forward strand.
TGTGAAAAGGGGAATCTTGCGTGCACTGCAGAATTGAAATCCATGAAAGCGTAGTGTTTACTAACGGTAATCTTTGAGACTGTGGTCCTCTTCAGGTCATTGACCAGATCCCCCCATGTAGTTTTAAGTTGATTCCTGACCTTTTTCAGAATCATCCTTAAATCTTGCATGGCGTCCCAAACTGAGGAAGAGTGATGGTCATCTTGTTTCTTCCATTTTTTTAAAGTAATTGTGTCAACAGTTGTTGCCTTCTCATTGAGCTGCTTGTCTATTGTCCTGTAGCCCATTCCAGCCTTGTGCAGATCTACACTTTTGTGCCTGGGGTCCTTAGACAGCTTTTGCCAGAATTCTTGCTGGTCGGTAGATGATCAAATACCTGTTTCATTCAATAAAATGCAAATTAACAATTAAAAAATCATACGATGTGATTTTCAGGAATATCTTTTTTAGATCCTGTCCTTCACAGTTGAAATGAACCTATGATAAAAATTACAGACCTCTCAATTCTTTAAGAGTGACTTTGGTACCGCCCATTTAAAAGCGACTTTGGTACCATCACTTTAAGAGCTAATTTGACTCACCTCTGCTACATCACTGACTCAACTCTGCTGTATCATGTGGGTATGAGCTCTGCTACATCACAGACTAAGCTCTGCTACATCACTGAAACAGTTCTGCTGTATCATGCGGGTATCAGCTCTGCTACATCATTGACTGACCTCTGCTACTTCACTGACTCACTGCCTTATAATGGTAAAGAACATTGCTTGGTTTGCAGAAAAATACTTACTTATGTCAGTGAGACAAAATCGTTAAGGACCTTCCATCTTCTATTGGCCAATAGTGAACATGTGACTCCATGGATGTTGTCAAGCATTGACTGACAAGATCTTGGAATTTCTATTGGCTGCTATATTTCAACTATTTGCATATGTGCTGTCATTGGCTGTTAATGCTTTACTGTGTGGCCATTATTTTCTATGGGAAATTAGGGGTCTTTAAACGTAAATTTCTTAAAAACGATGTGAGGAATATGCAGTAGCCTGGTGTGAACTGCGCCTGGTTTGTTGTGACACACCCGATTGCTTTTTATCCAGCAATGCAGGAGTTAACCTGAGCTCTGCAGGATTTTAATGCTTTAGCTGAACTTGGTGCTGGGATCAGGGCTGGTCCAATCAGCTGCTGGACCTAGCCTCTGATCCTGGATAAATAACAGCAAGCTGCTCACTTCTCTGCTGGCTATCTCGATTCATACCTGGATCCCAGCTTCCTTGTGTCTACTCCTGTTATTCCCTTCCTAATTCCCTCTGACTGCTCAACTCCTTATCCCACCTACCGCCTGACCTTTGACTATCCGATTGTATTGCTGATTTTGTACCGCGTTGTCTGTGTGGTTTTGGCTTGGCTTGTTCACCATCCTGTAGGGAATGCCTTCGTGGTTGTCCACGGCCGCCTAGGGCCGACTGAGGCAAGTAGGTAGCGACAGTGGGTGGGTTCAGACTCAGGGCCCACTGTCTTGTTTTGTTTGTACCTCCCTGTCCTGAAGACGACTAATCCGATCGAAATCAAAAATACTTAGCACACCTCTCCGCTGAGGGCTTCGAAACGCAGTTTGAACAGAGTCTGTGTGCAAAGCGGTTTGGGCTGTATTAATCGCAGAAGAATGGCTGGAAGAAGAATAAAATGCATCGCAATATAGTAGTTTTTCAAGCACTATAAATAGACCTGGTGTGAGAAATGTCACTGATGATAAACCCCTCCAAATACCCGGGTACTGCTGGGTAATTGGTCTTGTTATGGATATGTAGCAAAGAATATAGGTTATGTCCGGCTGCTCAGAGATTAGCTTTACTATAAAGATGCACAGTTGGCCGTAACAGACTTTAGACTTTCATAGGTCATATAGGCAGCTGCTCTTTCTGCACTTATTCTGTACTGTGACTTTCCTGGGAATCACGTGAGAGGTGTATTGTCGGGTTGGGAGGGGAGTCACGTGGCTCGTTGTTGCCATGGCGATACAGACACACCCCCTTCTCCACGTGAGAATTCGGGCTTGAGAAGCTGTCTCGCGAGAACATGACGTAAGCAGTCGTTCTCTGCCGACCAATGAGAGAAGAGGGGGCGGTAGTAGACTTGCGAAGCATGGACGAGATGAGTGATGGGGGGCGGCAGCACTACAGCACCCAGGAGGTGACCCGACTTCAGGAGGAGCAGAACAAGGTAACAAGGCGAGGGAAGGGGAGCGGGGACGTGAGCCGCTATAGGGGCTGTGTATGGGGGAGGGAGAGGGGATACAGCGCTGCGACGCCCCCTTATGCTGCTGATCACCTCTCTAACCTGCCGTGACCCAGGCATATCCCCTGACAACCTGCAGCCAGGCGCAGCATGTCACGTGTCTACACGATAACTCGGCTCACATATGCCCTGGCCCCCCAATATCCTGCAGCCTGGGCCAACATGTCTCCTGCCCCCCCCCCCCCATATCCTGCAGCCTGGGCCGACATGTCTCCTGTCACCCCGATATCCTGCAGCCTGGGCCAACATGTCTCCTGTCACCTCGATATCCTGCAGCCTGGGCCAACATGTCTCCTGTCACCCCGATATCCTGCAGCCTGGGCCAACATGTCTCCTGTCACCTCGATATCCTGCAGCCTGGGCCAACATGTCTCCTGTCACCCCGATATCCTGCAGCCTGGGCCAACATGTCTCCTGTCACCCCGATATCCTGCAGCCCGGGCCAACATGTCTCCTGTCACCCCGATATCCTGCAGCCTGGGCCAACATGTCTCCCGTCACCCCCATATCCTGCAGCCTGGGCCAACATGTCTCCTGTCACCTCGATATCCTGCAGCCTGGGCCAACATGTCTCCTGTCACCCCGATATCCTGCAGCCTGGGCCAACATGTCTCCTGTCACCCCGATATCCTGCAGCCCGGGCCAACATGTCTCCTGTCACCCCGATATCCTGCAGCCTGGGCCAACATGTGTCGTCTCCCGTCACCCCCATATCCTGCAGCCCGGGCCAACATGTCTCCTGTCACCCCGATATCCTGCAGCCTGGGCCAACATGTGTCGTCTCCCGTCACCCCCATATCCTGCAGCCTGGGCCAACATGTCTCCTGTCACCCTGATATCCTGCAGCCTGGGCCAACATGTCTCCTGTCACCCCGATATCCTGCAGCCTGGGCCAACATGTCTCCTGTCACCCCGGTATCCTGCAGCCTGGGCCAACATGTCTCCTGCCCCCCCCCCCCCCCCATATCCGGCAGCCTGGGCCAACATGTCTCCTGTCACCCCGATATCCTGCAGCCTGGGCCAACATGTCTCCTGCCCCCCCCCCCCCCCCATATCCTGCAGCCTGGGCCGACATGTCTCCTGTCACCCCGATATCCTGCAGCCTGGGCCAGCATGTCTCCTGTCACCTCGATATCCTGCAGCCTTGGCCAACATGTCTCCTGTCACCCCGATATCCTGCAGCCTGGGCCAACATGTCTCCTGTCACCCCGATATCCTGCAGCCCGGGCCAACATGTCTCCTGTCACCCCGATATCCTGCAGCCTGGGCCAACATGTGTCGTCTCCTGTCACCCCGATATCCTGCAGCCTGGGCCAACATGTCTCCTGTCACCCCGATATCCTGCAGCCTGGGCCAGCATGTCTCCTGCCACCCTGATATCCTGCAGCCTGGGCCAGCATGTCTCCTGTCACCTCGATATCCTGCAGCCTTGGCCAGCATGTCTCCTGTCACCTCGATATCCTGCAGCCTTGGCCAACATGTCTCCTGTCACCCCGATATCCTGCAGCCTGGGCCAGCATGTCTCCTGTCACCCCGATATCCTGCAGCCTGAGCCAGCATGTCTCCTGTCACCTCGATATCCTGCAGCCTTGGCCAACATGTCTCCTGTCACCCCCATATCCTGCAGCCTGGGCCAACATGTGTCGTCTCCTGTCACCCCCATATCCTGCAGCCTGGGCCAACATGTGTAGTCCCCTCCCACTGTCCTGCAGCCTGGGCTAATGTGTCCCCCCATATCCTGCAGCCTGGGCCAACATGTCTCCTGTCACCCCCATATCCTGCAGCCTGGGCCAACATGTTAACCTCCCCACCACCACCACCACACACACTATCCTGCAGCCCGGTCCAACATGTCTCCCCAATATCCTGCAGCCCGGGCCAACATGTCTCCCCGATATCCTGCAGCCCGGGCCAACATGTCTCCCCGATATCATGCCATGGCATTTCCATAACCTGCAGGCCACTTTAACATATCATTTGCCCCTGAATAACTTGCATCCTTTTCCAGCTTCCCTCCTGGTATCATCCAAAAAACAATAATTACGGCACTCATCAGCGTGTCCTAAATAGAACTTCTTTATTAGGGAGTGATCATGCTGCAGAGACAGACCAACAAATGTTACGCACCACTAATGCTTTGTCTGTAGCATGTAGCAGAAGTTAGGCTTCTGGGAGAATAACAGAGGCTTTGGAAATTTCTGGCGCTCTCCTGGCAGAGGCTTGGCTGCCCGGGAGAGCTACGGGGATCTCCGGCACAGGCAGTGTACGTCACACTGCCTGCACTGTGAACTGGACAGGAGACGCGTGGAGGCCTGGAACAGGTCATAGGTGAGTTAACTGTTTGTTTTTTGTATAGTGTTCGCCCCATACGGTGGGGACGCAGCCATTTATGAGCTCCCCCACCGCATGGGACGACCCTTGACATCTAAGATGATTTTTCAGTATTAAAAAGTCGTCTTATACGCCGGATATGCTACTTTTGGATGATACAATTGTGTACTGCTATACGCTAAAGTTACTGAGCACCACCTTATGGTGCATTTACACAGAGATATTTATTTGACAGATCTTTGAAGACAAAGCAAGGAACAGACTATAAACAGAAACAGGTCATAAAGGAAAGACTGAGATTTCTCCTCTTTTCAAATCTATTCCTGGCTTTGGCTTCAAAAATCTGTCAGATAAATCTCTCTGTGTAAACACACCATTAGTTCAAACCCATTGGCACTAAGGAGTTGAACACCTGAAGTGGGTGGTCAGTGTAATAATTTAGCAGTGCAGACTACCCTTTCTGTGGACTAAGGGGCATTCACATGTTCTGTGCACTGTCTGGAATTATGGATGATGTTCCCGGCATTGTTGTTCGTTATGATGCTGGGAGCTCTGAAACGGTTTAAACCTCTGTGTTACTGTACTGACACAGCGTGCACAGGCCGTAATTACAGAACATATTGCCCTCTGTCTGTACTGGTCATCAGCCTTTATAAGTAAAAAAAAAAAGCAGGCTTCCATTCACTGATGAAAAGCAGAGATATTGAAAGTAGAAGAAGCTAATGAAGGTATATAATAAGCAGTGTATATGGGCCATTGCAGTTATGATTGTCTGTATTCTGCTGCTGTTCCCCATCATGTCTCTTTATTGATAGCTGCACTTCCTGGCTTATGACCTCCCCCATCACTTCCTCCTCCTTACAGCGGGCACAGAGCTGTTTGTGTTCAGCAGGGACGTGACCTGCGTGTAATAATCTCCATGGATCTGTCGTCACCTGCACTCAGCTGATTCCCTGTAAGGAGGTTAATAAGGACTTAAACCATTCCCCCAGTGCAGGCCTGATGTATAAACTATGTCTCAAGGTCTCACATATTTACTGTGTGGGTGTGTATGTATGAGCCCCATCCTCAAATAACATGACAGTGGCCCCTGGTGATGTCATCAGATGGTGGAGATCCCCCCCCCCCCCCCCCCCACACACACACCCTTTGAGCAGGGTTCAGCTGTTGAAGAGGGTGACTTGTCTGTTCCTGACTGCTTCTGGATGTGTCAGAGACCCCATTTATTACAGAGCTTGAGGGTGTATGTTACCTATAAAAACAGTGCCCAATGATCTGACAGCTCATTGCTTTACTAGCAACCAGTCAAGTCTCTACTTGAATTTATAGAGCTATATCTTGGAACTGTTTCCACAAAGCCCCATGAGATGCCAGGTCACGGCAATAGTTGTCATAGGACACAGGCTATTCTTACAGGTGACCACTAATAACTCTGCATGGGAATAAGATGGAGTCTTTGCACATAATTAGGACACACTAATAAGAGTTGTGTAGCTTTTATACCCACTGGAATGGTTACAGAGTGTTTCTGTAGGACAGGGCTGGGGAACCTTGGCTCTCCAGCTGTTGCAAAATAACAACTCCAATTCTGCATGCACAGCCAAAGCTTTAGCTGTCAGGGCATGATGGGAGTTGTAGTTTTGCAACAGCTGGAGAGCCAAGGTTCCCAGCATCCCTGCTGTAGGATGAGACTATGAGATTTACTTACGGGTAATATAGTGTAAAATGTGACTTCTCTATAACCCAGAGGGTAGAGCCGCTTCAAAGGATTGTCTGGAAGACAATGTCATCCCTTGTTCAAAAGCAGAGTCCAGCTACATTTCAGGATATTTGTTTTCAAGCTATCTGCAGTTTTTCCTTGGGGGATTTAAAGGGGTTATCCAGTGCTACAAAAACACGGCCACTTTTGTCCAGAGACAACACGACTCTGGTCTCCAGCTCAGATGTGGTTTGCAATTAAGCTCCATTCACTTCAATGGAACTGAGCAGCAAAACCCCACCCAAGCTGGAGACAAGAGTGGGGCTGTCTCTGGAAGAAAGTGGCCATGTTTTTGTTGCACGGGATAATCCCTTTAAAATCCATGTGCTTGTTACAGAATCAAAGTCATTCATCTGTATGCTATGGATGTAATGTTTATCTGCAACAAATATACCTTCTGTGAATTTTTACTCCATATTTCTCAAAATAAATGCACAATTCACCTGTTCTGTGAAGTAGGAGTAGAGATTTTACCTGTGCAAACTTTTTCACATGAGGGTGATAGAGCCATTTTTTTTTTTTTTTTACGGCCATAAAGGCCCTATTCCACCAACAGATCTGACGACAGATTATCTGCCAAAGATTTGAAGCCAAACCCAGGAACAGACTATAATCAGAGAACAGGTCATGAAGGAAAGACTGAGATTTATCCTCTTTTCTTATCTTTGGAAGATAATCTGTCGTCAGATCTGTTGGTGGAATAGGGTCTTAAGTCTGAGCCAACCTGTGGGTCTGATGGCACAAATTGATAGATTCAAAGTCAGACTGGCACTTGCCTTCAGGTAGGTGGAGTCTGAGCTAGTTTTGGCTGGAGTCTGAGTTGGAGTTGTTCCGACTCCAGCTTTAAAAAAAATCTTTAAAAATGTAGAGTTGAATTTTGATATGAATTTTACAAGTTTTGCTCATGAATATATATTATGAGCAACATTCTAATAGGACACTGGCCCTATTACATAAGGGTGGTCGGGAAATATATCAGTAATAGGACACTGGCCCTATTAGATAAGGGTGGTCATGGAAAAGTTGTTGGTCACTTTTTGGCAGTTTGTTTCTGAGCTGGAAGAGTCCATTGTGTGGGGGGAGATCTGTGCTGTTCTCTTCCTGGATGCTGGATGACTGTATATGAGCAGCAGTGTAATATGAAGATATCCTGTGTAATATAGAGGAGGAGGAGGAGAAGACATAAGTAGTGTAGCAGTAACCTCTGTCCTCAGTGTGGTGTTTTCTCTCTGGGAGAAGAGTGTGTGCTTTTCTTCAGTGTGCTATGGCTGCAGCAAGCTGTGTGTGCGCGCACTATGGCTGCAGCAGGCTTTGTGTATAGGCCCTATTCCACTAAACGATTATCGGCCGATATCGGCCTCTACGGACGATAATCGTCCCGTGAAATAGAGTGCAACGATCAGCCGACATCGTTCATGTCAGCTGATCATTGCAGTCGCTTGTTTTTCAACATGTTGAAAAACAAGCGACTGATATAGCAGCGATCTGCTGCCGTCGCTCCGTTGAATAGGAGCATCGGCAGCAGATACTGCTATATCCTATGGGCTGCCAGGACGATCAGCAATCCCCCGGGCAGCTCCCCGCCGCCCACTCCCGCACTCACCCCTTGCTGCAGCTGCGTTGAATAGCGGCGGCAGCAAGCGGGGAACGAGGAGCAAACGAGCGCTGAGAGCTGGAATAGGAGCTTATGTGTGCTATGGCCGCAGCAAGCCGTGTGTGTGCGTGCTATGGCTGCAGCAGGCTGTGTGTGCGTGCTATGGCTGCAGCAGGCTGTGTGTGCGTGCTATGGCTGCAGCAGGCTGTGTGTGCGTGGATGTTATTACTGCAGCAAGCTGTGTGAGTGTGCGCGTGCTATTGCGTGCCCCCCACAGTGACCTTCTATATCACTGTGTGACCTCTATATCACTGTGTGTGACCCCCTGTATCACAGGAATCTGGCATTGTTAGCAGTGTTTCTTTAAGTATGGTGAATATTTATTTAGAAACATAGAATACTGTCAGCAGGAAAAGACCACCTCACCCATCTAGTTGTGAGTAGTTCAGGACATGGAGGCTGGAGACTGGCTGCATTCACTGCACACACAGGACAATCTGCTTTATATACAGTATTCCTTTATTCACTCAGAAGTCGCCCCAGGATCATGTAGGACATTAGGGAGAAGCTGCTGAGCCAGTGTGATAAATAACTCCCCTGGTATATGGTTTCATGCTTTGCTCAGTCCGAAAAGTTAATTCCCTTAGGGTAAGCTTTGATTCTGCCCTGCTTAAACCACACATTTGCACTTTGAACAGCTCACTTTTCCACCTCGGGGCTATGTGCTCACTACTGAATTTGCGTGATAGATTTCCAGCGAATTCTGTCTCTCTCCTAGAAGCCACCCCCCTGCTCCTGTTTTAACTTCCGCTGGTCCCATAGGCTCCATTCTATGCGCAGGCAGATTCCTCCGTTCTCCCAAAGAATTGTCATGTCCTTTCTTTGGGAGGATGGCGGAATCTGCCTGAGCCTAAGGGACAAGCGGAACTTCAAACGGGAGCGTGCATGGGATCTGCTGGAAGTTATCCGTGCAAATTTGCTAGTGTAATTTCTCATTATCTTCAACTCGGACTACTGTACCATCTTCTCTGTGACCACAGTGGGATTTCCAGTGCAATTCCTGGGAAGGTAACTCTACTAAGCACATGAAAGAATTCAACCCGCAACTGATGAGGACTAAACCCCCTCCTTATCTTGCTGTTCACACAATAAGCCTCACTGCAGGTTTGAATCCATGATTTGGTGAGCCCAGGTCTCCAGCCCAATGACTAGTTGTTAACACCCTATTGCCATACATATATGATGCCTGGGCATTGGGTGAGTGTGGAGCTGAGCCTGCTCCATAACCAGTGGCTGCTATATGCAGTTACCAGCCACAAGCTAGCTCTGATGCTGGTCATTTGCATGATGTGGTCACTTGCAGGGTGCGTGCTACCAACTTCTACAATGTAATTGCAGGGTGCTGATTGGTTGTCATGGCAGCCACAGACCTGCTTCCATGGCTGGGGTAGAAAGACTGGAATACAGTGGAAACCACACCCCCAGTTCTCCCCCAAAAGCTGCACAATGCTCCCAGAATTATCTGCAACATTGCATTGGTATTGGGGGAGACTGAGGTTTCCACTGCATTGCAATCGCGTTCCGAATGCATATGTGGAAACGCAGCCCTACATCGGCCAATTATTAGGAATGAGCATTTGTATGAATACTCATTCAAGCTGTTCAGCTTGTGTAAAAGAGCCATTCTCACATGTACCGTATTTCAGCGGATTCCTGCAGCAAAATCCTCTGCAATGCTGTACTGTTAGCCAGAGCCTAAATAACTGCTGCCAGGCTAAAAAGGGAATACACTACCTGTCCGCACTCCTGGCTGCTTCTCCGGCTTCCCGGTTACTGCCGTCCTATTCAGCCAATCAGTGTGTGGGTCAGCACACTGTCTGAGCAGGACGCCTGGGAGCTGGAGAAGCAGCCAGGAGCATGGATAGGTAATGTATTAGCTCGGCAGTGGTGGGTTAAGTGGTCAGGGATTACTTTTTCACAGTGGAATGAAAATCCCCTGCAAGAATGTAGATTCATAGGAAGTAACAGGACAGAGTATCACAGCGGATTTTGCTGTGAAACTCGCAGTGTGAAATCCACTGCAATGAGGTATGAAACTAGTCTTTAAAGTGGACCTGCCATCAGCTTTTTGCTAAAAAAATTAAAGGTGGCGTACAATGGAGATTACCCTGAATCTGGAGATATAACATCTTATTTCAGTCTGTGTCTCTAAATCCAAGATAAAAGCGTTATCTCCTAATTTGCATGAAACTTCTAAGGCCCAGCAATGTTCAGACTATCAGTCTAAAACAGTGGTTCCCAACCAGGGTGCCATGGCATTCCGGTGGTCACGATGGCACCAGGATATATAACGCCTGTGGTTTAGCACCGCTACAGACACCATTGTACATCATCTGCTTTGATCTCTTTTAAACTAAAGATATAATGCTGCCTGCAGCCTAGTAGGGGTCAAAGTAGAGGACACTCGAGTATATTCCTATGGGAAGTGTACATAAGTGACATCATTGTGTGCGTTGCGGATGTAGAGACACTTTTGGCCTCTGCCTGCTGCAGGGACAGGCTGGGGAAGGGGGGGGCAAACTACTTTCAGAGGAACATCATTGGGGCATTGCCCCCCCCCCCCCCCCCTCCCCCGGAAGCCATTGGAATGGGCAGACCTGGAAGGGGTGGGGCCTTGACCTTTAGGCTGGCCCGTTCCAATGGTTTTAGAGGGGGTGGGGCCTAGACAGCAATGTCATCATAGGGGGCGGGGCCTACAACACTGTTGTGGACGGGACTAAGTTGCACTCTGGTCGAGAAGCCCCGCCCACGTGACACAATCCACAGATTATAAAGATCACTTTTTACTGGAACAAGCACCATGACATAAAATAAGGTATGAAAACTGCAAAATATACCCTTTTACACCTGTGTAGGGAAGTCTTAATGCAAAAATGAGGTGACCGTGTCACTTTAAGACCTCCATTGTGGTGGTTGTTGGGGCTTCAGCAATCTACCCAGAGGATAGTTAAATGTTCTTTGAGAGAATCCCGATTTAGTTTTTACAATAAGAATCTTCTTTTGGAGGAGTCAGGACACTCGTAACCTCCTCCAGCTGAAAATAGGAGCAGCCTGTGTGGTACTCAAAGACCTTTCTGTGGTTCATATGTTCTTTGTAGCTGGTTGTCTTATATTTGGGTGTACCCCATGGGTAGAACATTTTTTTGTTTGTTTTGTTAATATGGTATTTAATGATTAGCCATTAATACTACCCACCTAGAATTGTTTAGGTCCCACTTTGCCACTAAAACAGCTCTTCCATGCTTAGGCTTTTCAAGACTAGTGTTAGGGTCCTATTCCACGGGCCGAGGAGGGCCCGATCAACGATGTAAACGAGTGTCAATCTGCTAGATCGCCGCTCGTTTACTGGGCCTATTCCACGGCCCGATGATCGTTTAGCGAAGGCTGCAAGGACATCGTTACCGATGTCCTTGCAGCAGCATACATTACCTGCAGGTCTTCATCCCCAGGTCCCGCGCGCTCTATCTTCTGAATGGCCGGTCAGCTGACAGGCCACACTCAGCCAATCACAGGCCGCTGCGGTTCCAGCCTGTGATTGGCTGAGCTCTCCGTCAGCTGACCGGCCATTCAGAAGATAGAGAGCGCGGGACCCGGGGATGAAGACAGCGCGGAGAAGCCTGGACAGGTTATGTATGATGCTGCAGCTTGTCAAATCGTCGGTCGCCCGCCGCGCACCGCTATTCAACCGTAGCGATGCACAGTGGGGGAACGATGATTTTAGGTCTGGCCCTAAATGAACGATCAGCCGATGACACGATCATCGGCTGATCGTTCTCTCTATTTCACCGAACGATAATCGGCCGAATCGGGCCAAATGGGGCCGATCCGGCCGATTATCGTTACTGTGGAATAGGGCCCTTAAGTGGACCTGTCAAACTGGTTGGGGTAGACAACGTTCCCCTAATCCGAACGCTCTGTGTTTAATTCCCCATGGTTGTATCCGTTTTTTTTCAAGACTCCCTAGGGCGGCATATAACTTGCCGCATGGAATCAAATGCCGAGCATTGGGGGTTCGGATTTTGACAGGTCCATTCAACACTAATGAAAACCCCTGAAGTCTTCCGGTAGAATCGTCCACCAGGACGTTAGGCTGTAAGTCCTGTAAGGAGCTTCTATGGACTGGTCTTGACCATCTTATGTAGGGATGGTCCGAACCGAGTTTGGTTCGGGTTCGTACAAACCCGAACCCTCGGTAATGATTCCCTCTGTTTGCCCGCTCCGTGCAGCGGGCGGATCCAGCAGGAGGACCGCATGGAAAACTGGGATAAAGCCATAGCCAAAGGCTGTATCCCAGTTTTCCAGGCGTTACTCCCGCTGGATCCGCCCGCTCCATGGAGCGGGCAGACAGCGGGAATCTGCTGCCGAGCGTTCGTGTTCATACGAACCCAAACCTTGGCAAGTTCGGATCATCCCTAATCTTATGGATAGCTGATCAAGTTTTCCAAATGAACATTGCACAGAGCATCACACTGCCTCCTTTAGTTTGTCTTTTTCCTTTAGTGCATCCTGGTTTCATCCTTTAGCCAGTTAAGAAATACACATGCACACAGCTGTCCACATGATGCAAAGGAAAATTAAATTCAGATTAGACCATTTAATTTAATTCAATTTTAATTCTCACATTTACATTGTAGTTGCATTCAGTTGTGGACAGAGGTAATGGGGGCTGTTGCTATACACGTCATCTACAGAAAGCTGTAATGCTCTGTGGGGTTTTCCTGGAATTATAGACTATTGAGCTATCCACAGAATAGCCAGTCACTGACCAGTGGGTGACGACACCCTGCATCCGCACCTGTAAGCTGTTTGAGGCCCTCACCACACAGGGTACAGTATTTGTCCCTATTCGCCGTGTAGCAGTGGCAACCTGTAACTGCAGCTTAGCTCCCATTTAAGTGAATAGGAGCTGACTTGCAGTTACAAGTCACCAACGCTACACAGTTAATGGAGACAAGCTCCGTTCACTGTGTCATGCAGACCCTGAACAACTGATCAGCCCGGCAGCAAGGTACAGGGACAGTACAACCCCTTTAATAGCGGCCTATTATGTTAAATGAGCAGCCTGACCTGTCTGCAGCATGTTATAGGTCAGGAGGAGCTGAGCAGATTGATATGTATGTAGTGTTATGTAGAGATGCGCGGACCGTCTGACTTTTGGTGCGACGGCATCTGCGCTCGATCGTGATGCCTGTGATCCTGCGTGCATAGTTGCGATCCCGGGAATATGCGGCCAGGATCGATTCCCTGGAATATCCTGGCCGTATATTCCTGGGATTGAAACTATGCACCCGAGATCACGATCGAGTGAACTGCTTTCGGACCAAAACTCCTAAAGGTTCGCTCATCTCTAGTGTTATGGAAAACAATTAAGGGACATGGGTATTATATCTTGCACAATTATTTTGGCAAAAAAAGGATGTTTTTAAGCACAGCATTATTATTATTATTATTAATATTATTATTAATATTATTATTATTATTAATATTATTATTATTAATTATTATTATATAAATATATATATATATTAGTGTGTGTAGTATTTTATTTATTTTTTTTCCCAGCATTTATCAAGCCATTTGTGGTATTTTTGAGCAGTTTACATCGGCTGCACCTTTTTTTAAAAAGTTTTTTGCTCAACGGGGACATGGTTTGGTGTGGTTTATATTAGCTACTTTTTAAGCCAGATTTATTATGCGCATGTTTTTGTACACAACATATTGCACAGCAGTAGTCCAGTCAAACCCCGGTGTAGTTTGTTAGCCTTTTTAAGCCAAATAAAGTGCCAAAACGGCACCGTATTTATCAAGGCCTGTGATCGTATTGATAATTTTTGCACATGAACCAGAGTTTTATGCGCAGCACATGAAAAGTGCCGCAGCAAAAATAAAATTGTGGTAATGATACATACTCCCCTTAGTATATTTTGTCTCTTATTCTTTCCCTGCCTATTCCTGGCTAGGAGTCCAATGGACGGTCCTAACCAGTGACTGACAGCCATCCTTGTATGCATGCTGCTATAAGGAAGACATGAATCGCCGAGTGAGAGACCCCCCCCCCCCCCACTGGACTTCTAAACCCAGAATGAGCAACTACTGACACATCAACTTCAAGAACTGACCAATCACTTGCAGACAGGTAGCATTGTCGTGCAATGGTTTGAATGATACGGTTGTTATGAGTATAGGATCCTCACAAGAATTCATTGCATGGTTATGTAGAGCTATCCCTGCTTCCCCCTGGTGGCCGGCTTGTAGTAATACATGCAGATAATCTCATTGAGTACTGAGAGATTTTTCACGCTCTGGCCCAGGAAGCGGTGGATAATTGTGGCTTTAGTAGACTGAAAGGGCCGGGAAGATGAATGATCACATTATAGACCGCTCTAGTAATCACGTTTTAAAGCCATTTGTTTTTCCCCCCAGCCTTGTCCAGCTTCATTCTCAGGGGCCACTGACCTGCCAATGCTTCCTAATTTTTCTAATTAACAGGCAATCAATTATCTTTTGCTGCACTTATTGCTCAGGAAAGGCTTTTGGTAAGTTTCGCCCTGAAAAGATGGGCTTGTCAAGGTTCTTCTGGACTAGATTTGGGCTGTGCTGCTCTGCAGTATTGCATTAACCCCTGCATTTCCAGGGAGGCAGCTAATGACATTTTTACCTAAATGAATGTTGCTGCAGCTTTCTAGGTGACTTTGAGAGGTAAGATGGACTGAGGCGTTGGCATGTATCCATTTCTTTATTCTATGTCTGATGATGACAACTCTGTGCTTGGAGCTATCTAATCAGTAAGGTACTGATTCAGCTATTGTTCATGTAGTCACAAATATGGTTGATAAAAGGAAGTAGTAGACTGTACTATGCTGCACAGAAAGTTTTGGTTGCATATGGGCATGGTTGTAGCAACTTGTTCTCAACTGTGGCATATATATTGTCATTAGATTTCATGTAATGTTCCGTACTGAATCTTTCAGTTTCCCATGATCCTACGCATCCTGTGGATAAAGGTATAAATGCCAATGGGGTGCAATCTCTTTAAAACCTAAATGTTTTGAATTTGAAAATGCCACCAATTTTTGTCAGAACTTGGATTGGTGGGAAATAGTAGCTGCACCAATGCAATTTCTTAGACTAGGGCCACATACAGTCTTTGTTCATGTGACATCCAAGTTACGCCACCACAACAAAATGTCAAGCTTATCTACGATTTTTGTTGCACATTCGGTTTTGACTTCACAGTTTAGGATTTTTAAAGGGGAACTATCAGCAAGTTAGACAAATCTAACCACCTGATAGCTCCCTGGTGCACACAGGGCGATGAAGATAAAGGTATGTCTCCTACTTTTATCCTCTGCACTTTGTTCTTGTGCTGTTGTTTGTTATATCCGCTGCCTGGTAAAGTCATTAGGAGAACTGGGGATGGGACTACCGCCTCTGTGTGATTATCCACCCCCGACTGAGTGGTGGGTACCAGAAGTTTTTTTTTTTTTTTTTTTTTTTTTTTTTCTTACTAGCATATTTTTTTTCTGTGAAATTGTGAATTGCATTTGTGCATGACTAAAAATCAACACTCTACTGGAAAAGTTGATTGCAAATTGCGTTTTGCCATAATAAAGCCGACAGGTTTGCATGTTTCACTGCCGTCATGTCAGTCATATTACATCAAGTGTAATGATCTGAGCACATTGGCAATCGCTGCAAACTCAGTGTAGTCCCCCTGTAATAGTCCCTGTAAGGAGTAAAACTGGAGAGCAAGGGCGAATTTGTGAGTATAAATGGCTATGGCTTTCTCTCGGGCCACAGTGTAATATCTAGGAGCAAGAAGTAGGAGCAGCAGGCATCCTATCCCAGTAGGGGTTCCTTTTTTATGTTATTGTGTGCCCAGAATATGAACAGCCGCTCATCCTGGGCTTTATTTGTGTGGCTATGGCTTTTAGAAGGAACATATGAACTGGTGGCATTGGCCCTATCTGTCAAAAAATATGCTTCATTTGCATATTTGCTAATTAAAGTAGCTTCTTGGAAACATTAAGTAAAATATCTTCTGTAACCTTTATCACCGCAGTTAATGGATATAGTCGAGCAAATCTCATAGACGGCCCTTTAAATAATGTAAATGATTATGAATATGTAACTAGTTAATATGCAGCCGTGAAAGGATTATCATGTCGAGGTTAATGAATGTGCTGCTCTTAGAGGATGCAAGACTGGAGAAGTCGCTTCATGCATGAGCAGACAGATGCTCATTACAGCCCATGTGCAATATATGTACTTAATGTGCATTGCGTGTTTGAACTGCCCGACAGGCCTTAAAGGACCGAAGCACAAGAGGAACAAACATGTCTCCCATTATGAAGTATAAGCTTATATAGCTGGCTCTAGATGTATGACATGTCCACCTACAATTGTAAGGTTTCTAATCCCGCCACATGTCCGATCATGTATAGGAGGAGATATGCCTGATAACTCTTTACTGAACATTGTTTCTGACCTCCTTTTTTTTTTTTTTTTTCCCCCCCACCATGTTTACAAACCAAACCTCTCTCCTACATACTAGTACTATCCCCACCACCCATTGTGCGCTCCCTCATATCATAGTACAGTTGGCTATTAGTTTAGACAAATGTCCGCTGAAAGATTTGCATACAATGTAGTGTGTATGGGAGCATGACGACAACTGACATCTGCCAACAGAGGGAATGGGGCGGACTTGTTTAATGTTATCCTGCCAGTCTGAGCATGCATATGTATTGGGGAGTCGGGAAAAACGGCTTCTGTCCAAATGAATTCATTTGTCCCCCCAATCTCTCTTGCTGCCACGAAGTATACACTGAAATAAGCAGCTTATCAATAAGTGCCAGACTGCATTGATTTCTAACGGCCCCCATCTTATGATGGATGAATACACAGTCTTGTACACAGGTAACTGATGCAGCCTGTACACTTCAAGGTTGTATTACCATATCCCCTTATCAGAGCGGAGTACACTATATTTCATGACAGGGCGACTTCTAATTAAGCTGAAAGAAGGTGACGTCCTGTTTGCCCCTCCTGTCGCCTCCTTGCATTATTCCAGCTCTGCTCTTAGAAGCTGGAAAGTGTTTGTTTAGCTGTGGAAGCAGTGTGTACCTTCTCGGATGCAAGTACAAATGTGCCGGCAGATGTTGCGCCAGCCGCACATAAATCTCTGCTCTGCGACGGGAAATGGGCACCGGAGCATCATTTTGTGCCGGAGTAAAATGGCAGCTTCAAAGATCAATGCAGATTTATGGCATGTGTGCCACGGCACGCCACTGTCACATATGGATCATTCCCCTGAAGAATGGAGTGCTACCCCCTCCCTGCAGGGTAGGATTTGTGAAGTTTCTGTTCTGTTTAGACTTAACTTAAATTTACACTCACACATATAATTGTCCTGGTTGAAGGGCAAGCATGGGACAACATGGCTAGAGGTCATTTACAACTTCTCAGTCCATGGACTTGAAGGATGAATGCACTTGTCAGCACTTTTTGTATGACATACAACATGACCTTGCCAGTGTTCATAGGACTGTAAAGGTCAAGGGTGGTCACATTTTTATTGGGTGGCATCTAAACTGATTTAGGGTATAAACCCACACACCGTATATGCAGCAGATATGCAACAAATACGCAGCAGATTTGTTGGTACAGATTTGATGCTGTGTTCAGTTATTTAGATCTAATCTGCTGCGATTTTGCTGCGAGTTTGCTGCGAGTTTGCTGCGTATCGCAGCAGTAAATATGCTGCATATACGGTGTGTGGGTTTATACCCATAGTGTTGAAAAACTCTAAGGCAGTGTTCAGTATTGTGTGGCTTGCCACCTCTTGCAAACTAAATTTCCCATCATGCCATATTAAACATTTTCAGTTCTAAACTCAGGTTTTCAATGAAGCCTTCCCTATATTGTCCAGCATCCAAAGGTCTTGACCTTTTGCTTGTCAGTATACTCAACCATTGAAGTAGAAGCCTGTTATTTTGTATTGTGGCATCATATAAGGCTGTGCTTCTACATACTGTATGTATTCAGAAGCGATTTTCCCCCCCCCCCCCCCCCCCCCGATAGCCGTATAATACTGCCAGTATTGACGTCTGTGTTCTGACGGATTAGAATTTGGCAATCATTTCCTGTTCCTGATGCTAGGGCCACACCAGTAACAGTGGTAGTATGTTGCACAGTCAAGAACCATGTGGCAAAACATCACATGGTGTATTGTGAAATGCATTTTTTTCGTATGTACTAATAAAGGCTGTAGTTTGGCAATTCTCTGCAAACATATGAACCCAGCCCAAGACCCCAGTTGGTAAACCTACCAGTATTCTTTGGAACCAGTAGGAATCATACCTGGTTACCTGCATATGCCCCTGATCAGGTAATTTCCAGGCTCCTAGGAATTACTGCCCCTTCTACACTGAATAACCACCTTATAAGGCTGGGTTCACCCTACGTTTTTACAATCTTTTTTTTTTTTTTTTTTTTTTTTTTAATGGAATTCAATAGAAAAACAGATCAAATGGAAAGTGGAAAGGCAAGACTCCAGTGGGAAACAGAGGGCGAGCATTGTCACTGAGCAGTGGACCCTTAAAGGGGTCTCCCAGTGAGTTGTAGACGTGGCCAGCACTTTGAGGTTAGTTTAATAGGCTCAATTGGAGAATTGTGAGAAGATCATTTCATTTCCTATAAAGTTTGGAGTTGGGTACAAAGTGTGTGCCCCCTCCACCCCCATCCCTCTTCTGTTTTTGGAGGCACAGTCTTGTTTTGCTCGCTGCAGATATTATGTTCATTTGTTTAGAAGTGTTTATCCAAAATCTCCTCTATAAAGATATAATTAGGCTGTATGTCTCTCTAATAGGTCTGTGGTGGTTAATATTTATAGAATTCCTTTTTTATTTTATTTATTTATTTTTGTATTTTAATAACAGAGTTAACCTTTTATGATTTTTTACTTTGCTCGCTTTTATTTACTAGAGCATTAAAAATATGTTGTTGCTGTCTCCAAAATATAAGGAGAAATAACATTGTTCTAAACAGCCATAAGATTAAAACCACTGATTGCTACATTGATCTTGTTACAGTGGTACCTGCCATATAGGGTGAGATATATCAGGCAGCAAATGAATGGCCGGTTGAAGTATGTGTTAAAAGTAGAAAAAAAAATGGGCAAGGGTCTAAGTAGATCTGAGATAGGCCAGCTGCCTATTTGGTAGGTACCTGGGTCACAGCATGATAAAAATAGCAGGTCGTAGGGGGGTATTCCGAGAAAGGAACAATCTGCTATAGAGAGAGATGAGTGTATCTCAAGCATGCTTCAGTCTGTCCGAACCCAAGCATGCGGTATTTGATTACTCTTGGCTGGAGAAGTTGGCTGAAGCTTTAAGGCTCCATGGAAAACATGGATTTCCTGTACTCCCTAGTGCTGCATCCAACCTCTCAAGCCCCCGATATTCAATTGCTGAATGCTCATCTCTATTCGTTATCACCAAAGGCTCATTAATACGCATGGGGAATAAAGCTTAGCCATTCTGGTCCAATCCTGAAGAAGAGCCAGCAAGATACTATTTGCTGAAAAAGTTTCTTGTGGCTGTGCGACATAGATCCCGGAATACGCAGTGCTTCACAGATTGCTGTGTGTGGAATCTGCGGAGTTACAGAGAAGTCTAAGTGGCCGTGCTGACCCCTGACAATGAGCATCAGAACTGTATCATGGAGTAGAGGATGAAGGTGGCCTGGTCTGATCACATAAGGGGCATGATGATTGAACAGCCTAGTACGAGCACTGTGACTTGTCTGTAAACTTTTATGTATTGACTTATGTTTTTTTTTTTTTTTTTTAGTGTAGAAAAATATTTTTTCTCACTATCCTCTTCTATTATTAGACTGTGAAAATTTTTTTTGTAGCATAGGCTTGGATGGATATAATGTTTACCTACAATGTGTGAGGTTCCCTGTACATATTATATTGATACTACAGTCTGCTAGTGTCACCTACTGCTCATGGTACTTCTTGCTATTTTTATTTTATTTCATTTTTTTTGCAGGTGGTCATTGGCTGCCAAGAGAAAATCCAGCACTGGTAAGTGAAATACGTATAGTTTATTTACATTGAATGGGTGTTATTCCCTGCTGTTTTTCTTTCAGTCTAAGTTATTTTTTTATTCTTTTATCAAGTGATATCAGGTTTTCTACTAAAGAAATGGGGGGGAAACCATAACCTGCATATAGACATAACCTTTTTGTATGGTGGTTTTACCTTGCTGTAGAACACTGGGGCGAAAATTGCAAAGTCTCTGTAGAAAATGCACAATAAAGGCCTTGTTGGGATTATACAAAACTACAGACACACTAAAAAAAAAAAAAATGCCCTGAAACAAAAATAAAACTAACCCTAACTTTGGCATTTTTAATGGAGTTTTTCCTGGCCTAAAACTAGGCCAGGAAGAGGTCCTCTCACTATCCCTTGTACTGAAATGAGCTTAAAGTCCCATGAAATAATAAAAGCAGAAAGCAAAGAGGGTAAGTGAACATAATAAAGAACGTATACTTGCCTATCCTTGTGCCCCGTCTCGCTGCCTGAACGATACTGGACAGCTACCAGCCTCCAGCAGCTCCTGCTGCCAGCACATCACATACACTGCTGATGGATTGCCCGCTCAGCCAGTTAATGACTGGAACGGGACATCACTGGCAATCCTTCATCGGGGTACGTGATGTTCCAGCAGTAGGATCCGGGGCCGTGATATATGGAGAATCTAGACGAAAATGACTTCCAACGGCTGTCTGAGAGAGGTTAGAGCGCAGCAACAGAGGCATGAGGACTGGTAAGTATACCTTCTTTATTATGTTCAAATACCTGCCTGTATTAATTTAATGGGAGCTCTTTAAAGCGACTCTGTACCCACAATCTGACCCCAAACCAGTTGTACCTTCAGATAGCTGCTTTTAATCTAAGATCTGTCCTGCGGTCCATTTGGCAGGTAGTAATTTTAAAATTGCAGCTCCGTGCCCTACGGGCGTATCTGTGCCCTAACTTTGCACCACCCCCTCCGTCCCTCCTGCCCACCCTCTTCATCATTAGGAATGCCACTGGAACATTTACTTCTGTTTGATCATTGCACAGGTCCTTAACGATCCAGCCCATGTGCTGTGGTAACACAGGTGGGGAATAGGAGGCAAACTGATTATAAAAACATGCATTGATAATTAGAATAACATTACAAACGTAACTAAAAATACCGAACAATTATATAATGGTTTATTAAAGTATCTGTATTCTAATAGCAGTAAAATCACAGCAATGGCAATTACCAGAAAAACAACTGTAACAATAATGTGAACAGCAATAGTAAAGTAATCCTATAATGATAAAAATAGCAGCAATAATAACTTTAGCTACAGAGGTAACAGACATGTTTATAAATACAGTTGGGCTTTGGATTACAAGCATGATTCGTTCCAGGACTGTAATCCAAGTCACTCTTAAAGCAAAGCAAATTTTCCCTTAAGAAATAACTGAAATGCAAAGAATTGGTTCCACACCCCAAAAATGATTTTTTTTATTTTTTTTATTTTGAATAACAGGTAAAACGAAAAAACATTTAGAAACAGCTGAATATGTCACATTTATAGTTACTTTACAGTAATGGAAAGAATGGGAAATACAAGGGCTGACAGACTGCAGGGAGCAGGAAGGAATGAGCAGGGCAGATGTGGGCACATAATGCAGCACTCTCTGTCCGGGGAGCGAGGGGTTACAGCTATGAAGTGATTACCTCCACAGTCCTGTCCCCTGATGCAAGCCCCAGCCTAAAGTGGATCTGCTATGATTTGGAAGGTGAGGGAGACTTCCTGGGACAGAGCACAGTGCTGTAGACCACCTGTGCAGCCCATGCCCCTCCCACCCAGTACAGGTAGCTCTTAAACCAAAGCAATGCTCTTAAACCAAGTTACAATTTTGAAAAACTCTGAGCTCTTCTTGCAAAACGCTCTAAATCCAAGTTACTCTTAAACCAAGGTACCACTGTACAAAAATCAATATACACTCACCGGCCACTTTATTAGGTACACCATGCTAGTAACGGGTTGGACCCCCTTTTGCCTTCAGAACTGCCTCAATTCTTCGTGGCATAGATACAACAAGGTGCTGGAAGCATTCCTCAGAGATTTTGGTCCATATTGACATGATGGCATCACACAGTTGCCGCAGATTTGTCGGCTGCACATCCATGATGCGAATCTCCCGTTCCACCACATCCCAAAGATGCTCTATTGGATTGAGATCTGGTGACTGTGGAGGCCATTTGAGTACAGTGAACTCAGTCATGTTCAAGAAACCAGTCTGAGATGATTCTAGCTTTATGACATGGCGCATTATCCTGCTGAAAGTAGCCATCAGATGTTGGGTACATTGTGGTCATAAAGGGATGGACATGGTCAGCAACAATACTCAGGTAGGCTGTGGCGTTGCAACGATTCTCAATTGGTACCAAGAGGCCCAAAGAGTGCCAAGAAAATATTCCCCACACCATGACACCACCACCACCAGCCTGAACCATTGATACAAGGCAGGATGGATCCATGCTTTCATGTTGTTGACGCCAAATTCTGACATTACCATCCGAATGTCGCAGCAGAAATTGAGACTCCTCAGACCAGGCAACGTTTTTCCAATCTTCTACTGTCCAATTTCGATGAGCTTGTGCAAATTATAGCCAGTTTCCTGTTCTTAGCTGAAAGGAGTGGCACCCGGTGTGGTCTTCTGCTGCTGTAGCCCATCTGCCTCAAAGTTGGACGTACTGTGCGTTCAGAGATGCTCTTCTGCCTACCTTGGTTGTAACGGTTGGCTATTTGAGTCACTGTTGCCTTTCTATCAGCTCGAACCAGTCTGCCCATTCTCCTCTGACCTCTGGCATCAACAAGGCATTTCCGCCCACAGAACTGCCGCTCACTGGATGTTTTTTCTTTTTCGGACCATTCTCTGTAAACCCTAGAGATGGTTGTGCGTGAAAATCCCAGTAGATCAGCAGTTTCTGAAATACTCAGACCAGCCCTTCTGGCACCAACAACCATGCCACGTTCAAAGGCACTCAAATCACCTTTCTTCCCCATACTGATGCTCGGTTTGAACTGCAGGAGATTGTCTTGACCATGTCTACATGCCTAAATGCACTGAGTTGCCGCCATGTGATTGGCTGATTAGAAATTAAGTGGTAACGTGCAGTTGGACAGGTGTACCTAATAAAGTGGCCGGTGAGTGTATAATATCACTAACCAATATCCAACATTTATTCTACATTACTGATACTATATGGAGATGCAGATGTTGGTAAAATAAGGGGCCAAGTGGAAAGGTTTTTAGGGAGCCAGAAAATGCTGAATTGTCATTTTCTTTTCTCCAGGAAGAAGGTAGAAAAGGACTATGATGCACTTCAGGAACGGCTGGGAACCCTGCCTGAGAAGCTGTCCTATGATATTATGGTAAGGCTATAATGGGTATCATTTTGCTCAACAGATTTAGTTTTGTTCTGTATAGATATACAGGATAGGTAAAATATCTGCATGGAAAGCTGTTCTAGTGGCATTTCTCAGTGTTTGTGGCTTGTGTACCAGCTTTTTAATGCAGATATGTCATTTCCTGAAAGTATTAGGATTCACACTTGAGTAAAAGCGGTGGAATTCCATGGCAGAGCTCTCTGATGCAAAATCCTACCTGCCTCAGTGTCCCACAGTATCTCTAGGGGAGGGCTTATGCACCTCTGCTGCCTTTGCTCTCCGCTCAAAGAATTGACTTGTCAATTCTTTGTGCGGAGAGCTGCAGGAGCAAAGGTGCGCAAGCCCTCCCATAGAGATACTGTAGGACACTCAAGCAGGCGGTCCTCTACGATTTTACGCAGTGTGAACATTCCCCTATGGATGTTAAGGTTTAAGGGGATATGAAAATTCTTTAATTTTTATTTTTTTTTCCCTGGTAGGTACCTTTTGGCCCCTTGGCTTTTATGCCAGGGCGCCTCGTCCAGACTAATGAAGTTACCGTACTACTTGGGGACAACTGGTTTGCTAAATGTTCAGCAAAAGAGGCAATGAGTTTAGTGGATCATAGGAAAAAACGTAAGTACAAAAGTTATAAAGATGACACTAGTTATTGTATGTAGCACTAGCATATTACATAGCGCTGTACACAGATCTTACTCGCTTTCATCAAAAAAATCAAGAAATCTCTTCAATTGACTATTGACTTATTTGCTTCTCTCTGCTGACTACTGAACTGATGCTACTCTGCCCACTCCGCTTCCATCTGCAGTAACTTGACACGTACTGTATCGCTGCGTATTTATCGCTGCGAGTTTCTCTCACATAAATCCACAGTGATACTGATTGCTATAAAGTCAATGTATGTGTGTTCTCGCTGCGTGTTTGGTGCGATTTTTACATGCGAGTTTTGATTTTCACAGGAGAGTTTAACACCACAAAAAACGCAGCTACTTTCGTGCAAGTTTTGTGTGATAAATACGCAGCGATACGGTATGTGTAAAGGCACCCTAAAAGTGGTTATCCAGTACCCAGTGCTGCAAAAACATGGCCACTTTTTCCCCACTCGTCTCCAGTTCAGGTGTGGTTTGCAATTAAAGCGACTCTGTACCCACAATCTGACCCCCCCCCCCCCCCCCCCCCCCCCAAACCGCTTGTACCTTCAGATAGCTGCTTTTAATCCTAGATCTGTCCTGGGGTCCGTTCGGCAGGTGATGCAGTTATTGTGCTAGAAATTTACTTTTAACCCCTTAACGACAAAGGGCATATATTTGCGCCCTATTGTCGGTAAGGGGCTTCAGAACGGGGCCGCTCGGCGACCCCGCTCTGAACCGCCGCAATCCCGGGTGCAGCGTGTAGCGCGGCTGTTAGCGGGCACGGCGATTGGATGCAGGTAATCAGGTAATAAGGTAATCAGATGCAGCTCTCAGCTTTGATTACCGGATCCAGCGCTTCCCTGGTGTCTAGTGGCGGAGATCGCTCCCCCGGGACGTTGTCCCGGAGGAGCGATCTCCGTATCTCTTACCTGCCGGGGTCCGCTCCAAGATGGCACTGACCCCGACTCGGCACTCGTTTGTTTTCGGCTGCAGCAGCCGAAAGCAAACGAGTGCCGATCTCATTGATCTTTGCTGTATAACTATACAGCAAAGATCTCAATGAGAGATCAAAGTGTATATACTAGAAGCCCCCCTAGGGGACTTCTAGTATATACACTTTGATCTCTCATTGAGATCTTTGCTGTATAGATATACAGCAAAGATCAATGAGATCGGCACTCGTTTGCTTTCGGCTGCTGCAGCCGAAAACAAACGAGTGCCGAGTCGGGGTCAGTGCCATCTTGGAGCGGACCCCGGCAGGTAATAGATACGGAGATCGCTCCTCCGGGACAACGTCCCGGGGGAGCGATCTCCGCCACTAGACACCAGGGAAGCGCTGGATCCGGTAATCAAAGCTGAGAGCTGCATCTGATTACCTTATTACCTGATTACCTGCATCCGATCGCCGTGCCCGCTAACAGCCGCGCTACACGCTGCACCCGGGATTGCGGCGGTTCAGAGCGGGGTCGCCGAGCGGCCCCGTTCTGAAGCCCCTTACCGACAATAGGGCGCAAATATATGCCCTTTGTCGTTAAGGGGTTAAAAGTAAATTTCTAGCACAATAACTGCATCACCTGCCGAACGGACCCCAGGACAGATCTAGGATTAAAAGCAGCTATCTGAAGGTACAAGCGGTTTGGGGGGGGGGGGGTCAGATTGTGGGTACAGAGTCGCTTTAATTGCAAACCACAATGTAAAAAAAAAAGTGTTGTTTTCAATAAAGAGCCCCCTCCCCTAATAAAAGTCTGAATCACCCCCCTTTCCCCATGTTTTAAATAAAAGTAAATAAATAAATAAACATGTTTGGTATTGCCGCGTGCGTAATCGCCCAAACTATTAATTAACCCCTTAGCGACCCATGACGTATCTGATACGTCATGGTGCTGCTGGGGGTGTTCAGAGCGGGGTCCCGCCGGGACCCCGCTCTGAACGGCGCTGATCCCGGCTGACACGTGCAGCCGGGCAGTGCCTCTATTAGCCGGCGCGGGTCCCGTTGCCGCGCCGGCTAATTAAGCCTCTAAGTGCAGCTGTCAAACCTGACAGCTGCACTTAGAGGCTTCAGACCTCACGTCCCTGGTGTCTAGTGGGACGGATCTCCCCCCCCCCCGCGATGCGATCGCGGGGGGGAGATCCGTTCTTCTGCCCGTGCCGGGCCTCAGCGTCGGAATGACGCTGATCCCGGCTCGGCAATAGATTGCTATGGCCTGCAGCAGGCCATAGTAATCTATGACCGATCTAATCGATCTTTGCTGTGTATATACACAGCATTGATCTCTATTAATAAAAAATCCCCTCCCCTAAGTCCAAATCACCCCCCTTTTCCCATTTTATAAATATAAATTAATAAATAAATAAACATATTTAGTATCGCCGCGCGCGTAATCGCCCGAACTATTAATTAATCACATTCCTGATCTCGCACGGTAAACAGCGTCAGAGCAAAAAAATTCCAAAGTGCAAAATTGCGCATTTTTGGTCGCATCAAATCCAGAAAAAATGTAATAAAAAACAATCAAAAATTCGTATATGCGCAATCAAGGTACCGATAGAAAGAACACATCATGGCGCAAAAACTGACACCTCACACAGCCCCATAGACCAAAGGATAAAAGCGCTATAAGCCTGGGAATGGAGCGATTTTAAGGAACGTATATTTGTTAACAATGGTTTGAATTTTTTACAGGCCATCAGATACAATATAAGTTATACATGTTATATATCATAGTAATCGTAACGACTTGAGGAACATGCATAACAAGTCAGTTTTACCATAGGACGGACGGCGTAAATGCAAAACTCCCCGAAATCAAAACAAATTCGTTTTTTTTTTCAATTTGACAGCGCAAATGATTTTTTTCCGGTTTCGCAGCATATGTTATGGAAAAATAATGCCTGTCATTGCAAAGTACAATTGGTTTTGCAAAAAATAGGCGCTCATATACGTCTCTAGGTGAAAAAGTGCAAGCGCTATGGACTTTTAAACTTAAAATGGAATAAGCAAAAGCGCAAAAACGAAAATAGGCTTTGACCTTAAGGGGTTAATCACATTCCTGATATCGCATGGTAAACGGCGTCAGCGCAAAAAAAATCCCAAAGTGCAAAATTGCTCATTTTTGGTCGCATCAAATCCAGAAATTGTAATAGGTACCGATAGAAAGATCACATCATGGAGCAAAAAAATGACACCTGAAACAGCCCCATAGATATAACAAGTCAGTTTTACCCCATGGCGAGTGGCGTAAAAGCAAATACCCCCCCAAATAAACAAAATGTGTTTTTTTTTATTTTACCACGCATTTATTTTTTTTCTGGTTTTGCAGTGTATTTTATGAAACAATTCAGCCTGCCATTGCAAAGTACAATTAGTGACGCAAAAAAATGAGGGCTCATGTGGGTCTCTAGGTGGAAAAATGTAAGTGCTATGGCCTTTGAAACACAAGGAGGAAAAAACAAAAACGCAAAAATCGAACTTTGCTCTGTCCTTAAGGGGTTAATCTTACAGCGCTGTGTCCAACGGCCGGAGCTTACATTTGTATATGCATTAGGCTGGCACAACCTCTGTCCAGACAGATTGCTTCTTATTCCCCACCTGTGTGCCTGTGTCAGATAATCTTTCTGTGTAAATGGACCCTTAGAGATGTTACAGCCCTTTTGGGGGGTGGTGCTTGGGAAAGCCTCTTTGATGCTTTCTACCAGAGAATAAATACATTTCACTATATTTACTTAGATTGTGTTCTGGGAAAGCTGGATGTATAACAATACATGTAATAAAAGTAGTTGTTTTAAAGTTATGGTAATGTTACTTTTTTTTACATTTCCCACTAATATAGGTTTTACAAGGCGGGGCGGGGGGGGGGGGGGGGGGGGGTACAAGCTACCATTGGTACAAGCATCTGTGTAGTATGTCTGTGCATGACACCTGCACAGATATGTATGGCAAATACGAGGCACAGAAGAGTAGGGGAGGCAGATATCTTAAAGGGGTGGTGCGGCGGTAAAGAATTATTCACAGAATAACACACATTACAAAGTTATACAACTTTGTAATGTATGTTATGTCTGTGACTGGCCCCCTTCCCCGTGTCCCACCACCCCGCCCGTGTACCCGGAAGTGTGGTGCGCTATACATACCTGTCACGTGCCGACTCGTCTCCGATCTTCAGTCAGTGATGCCGTCTTCGGACGGCCGGGCCGAATCCCTCTGACTGTCCTGCGTGCCGGGTACACGGGCGGGGGTGGTGGGACACGGGAAGGGGGCCATTCACAGACATAACATACATTACAAAGTTGTATAACTTTGTAATGTGTGTTATTGTGTGAATAATTCTTTACCGCCGCACTACCCCTTTAATATCTTATGCTGGAGCTATTTTAGCTATGAACTATGCATATGCAGTTTACAGCCTAAGTAAGAGGGAGGGGGCAGGTGCCATCACTGTAGAGCTCAGAATCTGCTGCTAGATGTGATCATGGCTTTTCATGGCAAATGTGTGAGGCTTCTGCCATTTAACATTGCCATGTTGACAATTTTGGGCCAGTACTGGTAGCACAGTCATGAAGATGCTGCATCTGTCTTGTTTATCACCATTAAAATAGTGTTGCACCAAAGTATTCCTAATTTACAGTTGCTGAACTTTAACATACTGTCAAAACAGTGGGGTGACGGACAAAGCAACTGTACATGTCGCTTGTTTCATGTGAAGCTCCCTCTGCTGGCCATTATTGGGAAAGCTGAAAAAAATTTCATAAAAAATATCAAATAAAAGGGGGACATTAATTCAGTGTTTTGTTTATTCATCCACACCTTCTGTAATCTGTCTTTTTTTTTTTTTTTCCCTTTATCAAGGTTGCTGTGTGAATCTGCTATGGGATTGTTTACATGTTTGGTTGGCTATAACTCATTCATAAGCTTTTATTTATTTTTGATGTCCTGTATTATAAAATATGACATTTGAACTATATTCCACCGGTTTTTATATTTTTCTACTTTTGCATAATTAATACATTCTTGCATTGCCACTTACAGGAACATTTTTTTTTTTTTTACATTGACATAACTTGAGGGCTTTTTTTTAATTATTACGTGACAAGTATTTAGTGGTACTATTTTGGTCTACAAGTTTAACTTTTTAGGGGTAATAATGAAGCAAGTTTGCCTGTAATCTTCTATTAAATCTTCTATTGCTTTGGGTCTGCAGTTTCTTAAAAAAATAAAAATGTACTTTTTACTACACAAATATGTCTTCTACTTCTGATCAAAGAGAGTAACACGTGTCTTGTTTGTATGGAGAAACCTACTGCCTTAGTCAGACGTTCCGTAACTTTGTCTGTAATTGCCGGTCCGCAGTTATGGACAAAATTAAGGGCCCATTGATTTCTATTGTGCTATTCACACTATACCTAGTTTTACGGATCCGTAACAAAATAGGACATGTCCTATGGAACAATGAGCCAGTAGAAGTCTATGGGATCTGCATTTTTTTTTTATTTGAACATTGAGGATGTTACATCCTTAATGGCTGCGAAAAATACAGATCACCTTAATTTTAACTATAGCCTTCACGTTTTTGTGGATCTGCAATAAATACAGATTGTGGATGCACTACAGATTGATTTATTTTGTGGGTGAGGATTGCAGATATAATACACAGTCCTACATAATTACCGAACATGTGAATGAGGCTTTATCCTGCTTAGGAACTATAGACTTAATACAGTACAATATTATGTTTTAGTGTATCTAAGTAATGGTTAGAGAAGTCTGTACACCCATTGAATAAGCAGTCATTACAGATGGCGCAGAATGAAGTCACCTGAGGGAATGGCACTGCCCGCACTTCACCTTCCCCTCCTGATTAGGGAAAATGGTAATCAGGAGCCTAAATGCTCCACGTTCAATCTGTATCCTGCGCAGGCAATGATGGAGCCCACACTAGGGAATACACAGTTTATCTCCCAACTAAAGTTATATTCGGATGGCTCTGCTGATAGGATGTCAGGAATTGGATTTGTTTTACTGCTATTTTAAGGCTTTAAATTTGCCTTATGTTAATAAAGTACAACCTGGAATTATCATCATCTGCATGCAGTGAGACCTTCGTGACCAAACAGGAAAGAGATAAAGTGGTTAACTGTGGTGAAAACAAAAAGCACTATCTTCTGTTTTACCTATTCTGGAGCAATTCAGTATGTCTTCCCCGAGATGCCTGTGCACAGGTTTACCAGACTAGATGCATAACTAGCCCCCAGCTTTCCTAGGCTGAATGGCAAATCTGCAGTATCCTAGGGAATAGGAAGAAGAGAATGAATATGGTCCTGGCACTGCCACCAAATGTCTCCACAAGAAGTCGCGTGGCAGCGCCAGGACATTATTCATTATCTTTCTATTCCCCTGCGGGTGGACCCCTGCATTGGGAACAACCCTCTTTATGGATCATCTGGCCAACAGCTATTTCCAGGTATCCAGTGTTACCTCTGCATCTGGGGTTATATGCATAAAGCTTAAAGGAGAAGACCGGCAACATTTTTTATTAAAGTATTGTATTGCCCCCCAAAAGTACAAATTGCCAATATACACCTATTATGGGAAATGCACATAAAGTGCTTTTTTCCCTGCACCTACTACTGCATCAAGGCTTCACTTCCTGGATAAAATGGTGATGTCATGACCCGACTCCCAGAGCTGTGCGGGCTGTGGCTGCTGGAGACTGATGGCAGGGGGACATTGACGGACACTGAGCATCCCCCTGCCATCATCCTCTCCAGCAGCCACAGCCCGCACAGCTCTGGGAGTCGGGTCGTGACGTTACCATTTTATCCAGGAAGTGAAGCCTTGATGCAGTAGTAAGTGATTTTTTTTTTTTTGGGGGGGGGTGGGGCAATACAATACTTTAAAGGAGAAGTTCGGTGAAAATTTTTATTAAAGTGACACTGTCACTCCCTTTTTGCATTATGACTGCTCTACACAGGTGTAAAGGGTAAATTTAGCAGTTTTCATACCTCATGATAAGAGATGAGCGAACCCGGTTCGGGTTAGTCCATCCGAACTCGAACGTTCGGCATTTGATTAGCGGTGGCTGCTGAACTTGGATAAAGCTCTAAGGTTGTCTGGATACAGCCAATGACTATATCCATGTTTTCCACATAGCCTTAGGGCTTTATCCAAGTTCAGCAGCCCCCTCTAATAAAATGTCGATCGTTCGGGTTTGGATCGACTCGAACTTGAACTCTGTTCGCTCATCTCTACTCATGATGCTTGTTTAAGTAAAAGTTGATCGCATAGGCCACTCCCCCTCAGTGGCCATTGGTGTGCGCCAATCTAGTGGGGGTGGGGTTCTAGACCTTTAGGCTGACCATTCCAATGGCTGCTGAGGGGGCGGGGCCTGTGTGACGATATCACGGTGAGGCATGGCAAGTGGTGATGGGGCGTGGCTAAGTGGCACTTTGAAAGTGAAGCCCCAACCAGCTATTCCAATCCCAGATGATAAAAGATCACTTTTTACTGGAACAAACATCATGAGGTATGATAAAAAAGGAGGTATGAAAACTTCAAAATGTACTCTTTACACCTGTGTAGAGCAGTCATAATGCAAAAAAGGGGGTGACAGTGGGGTCACCTTAAAGTGTACTAGTCATTTCAAAGAACTTTGCAAAAATCTATAGTAAAAGTTAGAGATGAGTGAATTTGCAGTAATAAAGAAGTGAAGTGATTTGTTATCTCTGCATCATCCGCTCATCAGCCTGCTGCTATTTAACTCCCGGGAAAAGCTGCATCCAGTCCTTGAAAACCGGGAGAAGTTTTCTCTGTAGGTTGTAATGGACACAGCAAACCCATCTTTACTTTGCTTCTCTGGCACAGATAAGTAGGGTGGTGGGGGCTGGAAAACAGTCATTACAGAAGGAAGCTCTTTTGCCTTATAAAACCTGTTACAGAGTTTCTTATAATTGCTTGTACTATTCACTTCTGCAAAGTTGTTTAAAAAGACAGTTACAAGGGGCCTCAAGAAGAGAGTCTATTTGGACCTGGATATCTTGTATAGCAGGATTACACAAGCCACCATTCTCCATGAATTTACTTATCTCCCTTGCATCTTGTTATACAGTAATCCATTCCCTTCAGTCTATGACTATGGGTCCATTTACACAGAAAGATTATATGACAGACTAGAAAATGTACCTGGCGCTGCCCGGGTATAATACGGTAGGTGTGAAGGCACCCTTACTGTATTTATTTCTGTGGATCTGTTGTGAGGCAGCTGGACCTAGCAACCATTCAGATTCCAGCTCCCTTTGAAAATGAAAGTAGTAATCCTATTGGTTGCTAAGGCTTCCAACTGCCGTTTCTGCAGGAGAGCTGCAGCTGATTATGTCACCTGTGTGAGCAGTGTGGAGATTTTCCCATTCATCTCTTTGGGGTGCTCTTCCCCCTCCCCCTCCCCTCCTGTACATCTGGCAAGGACGGGACCTTCGCTCTAACCTTCCCGGGCACTCATTGTATCTATGGGCCAAATTTGGTGTCAAACGGTTCAGGCGTTTGGAAATCTATACAGGACAGACAGACAGACTTACTTTCATTTTTATGATATAGACTAGAAAATGTACCCGGCGCTGCCCGGGTATAAAGTGTCAGTGTGTTAATTAGATTTGTTCCAAGGTCGCCCAGGAGGCAAATCTATGCCCTTGTTTTTTTTTTTTGTTTAGGTGGAAATCACCAGGAGCCCTATATACCCCTTTATACACTATATACTCCGACAGCACTGTTTATGTAAATTGTAGCTTATGCACATTAGAAATAAACTAAAAACTTTAAACATCCTAAATACCTATTAGCCAAACTGAGATGTCATGTGATTAGACTGTATACAGAGCCTGGTAATATACAACATTGGTAGTGTTATATACAGCCTGGTTATATACAACATTGTCAGTGTTGCATATAACCAGGCTGTGTATCACACTGCCAGTGTTAGTGGAGGTTCCGTATACCTGTAGTATATAGCTGGTGAAGGTTCTGTATACCTGTAGTGTATAGTTCTGGGGTCCTGTATACCTGAAGTGTGTAGTTTGGGGGTCCCGCCGCCGACTGCAGACCATAAGTAAGGTGTGTGTGCAGAAAACCTGCAGCTTATAATAAGTGCATACACAATCCTGCATCATCATAACCTGGCCCTCTTAGGCACTACCTTTAATCCTTGGTGAGGACAACACAGAAGGTTTCAAAGTTTCTAATACTGTATAAACTCCTCCCCCCCTTGCAGGTAGCCCCCGTACTGTATACACTCCCCTCCCTGCAGGTACTTCTATACTGTATACACTTCCTTCCTGCAGGTAGCCCCCATATTGTATACACTCCCCCCGCAGGTAGCCCCCATACTGTATACATCCCCCACCCCCCCCGCAGGTAGCCGCTATATTGTATACACTGCCCCCACTTGCAGGTAGTCCCCATACTCTATACCCCCCTTGCAGGTAATTCCTATATTGTATACACTCCACCCCCTGCAGGTAGCCCCTATACTGTATACCCCCCCCCCCCCCCACCTTGCAGGTAGCCCCCATACTGTATACACTTCCCCCTTCAGGTAGCCTCCATGCTGTACAAACTCCCCTCTGCAGGTAGCCCCCATGCTGTATACCCCCCCCCCCCCAGGTACCCCTATGCTGTATACATTCCCTAACACCCCCTTACTGTATACATTCCCCAACAGCACCACCCGGCAGGTAAGCCCCTTACTGTATATACACTGTACACTGTAAGGGTGCCTTCACACCTACCGGATCCACAGCGGATTTCACGCTGTGAATTTGCAACAAAATCCGCTGCGGATCCAGTGTCATTCAACCCAATGACACTACATACTCACAACGGTACTGACATCCCACTGCGAGTATCTAAATTAACCCCCTTGGTGGCTGTAGCGTAACTTACTCTGACAGAGGCCCCCAACATCCCGCCCGCACAGCGCTGAACACACTGGAGGGGAGCCTGCACGATCTAACAGCGGCCTGTGCGGGCGGGATGATGGGTGCCTCTGTCAGTGTAAGTTATGCTCTGGCTGCCGAGGGGGTTATTTTACATACTCGCAGCAGAATGTCAATCCCACTGCGAGTATGTAGTGTCATAGGGTTGATTGACACTGGTTCTGCAGCGGATTTCACAGCTGGTCCTAACAACCAATCAGATTCCAGCTCCCTGTGAAAATCAAAATAGTAATCCTATTGGTTGCTAAGGCTTCCAACTGCCGTTTCAGCTGCAGCACTAATTATATCACCTGTGTGAGCAGTGTG
Source organism: Dendropsophus ebraccatus (assembly GCF_027789765.1). Lineage (NCBI taxonomy): Eukaryota > Metazoa > Chordata > Amphibia > Anura > Hylidae > Dendropsophus > Dendropsophus ebraccatus. The sequence goes on from NC_091457.1 coordinate 88,314,561, forward strand.
GAGATTTTCCCATTCATTTCTATAGGGCAGTCTTCCCCCTCACCTCCTGTACATCTGGCGGGGACAGGACCTTCGCTCTAACCTTCCTGGGCACCCTATGTATCTGTGTGCTAAATTTGGGGTCAAACGGTTCAGGCATTTGGAAGTCTATACGGGACAGACAGACAGACCTTCATTTTTATGATATAGATTATCTGAGAAAGATTTGAAGCCAAAGCCAGAAACAGACTATAAACAGAGAACAGGTCATAAAGGAAAGCCTGAGATTTCTCCTCTTTTCAAATCCATTCCTGGCTTTGTCTTCAGATCTTTGGCAAATAATCTTTTTGTGTAAGTGGACCCTAAGGAGCAGGAGGCAGGAAACACGCGTTGATCGTGGGCGTTCATGCGGCCGCTCTGACAGACATGTGCAGGTGATAATAATGATTTATATGGCTGCACAACAGATTCAATGAGCTCATGAAGGGGCGTATGCTTGTTCATTGCCCGCTTGCTGGCTCTTTCATTGGGTAAATAAGCATTTCTAAGAACATTAAGCTACCTGTGTAAAAAAAATAAAGTAATAATATAAATAAATTACAGGATTGGTAAAACTTGCCGTTAAACAGTAAGCTGTTACGAGTTTCTTAGACTCTCAAATAGCACATCTGCTTAGACAGATGGGCATAAGACGCGCGTATCACTGTCACACAACTTCCTTTATTATTGCTTCAATGACATTTGTGTCAGCGATCTATTCCTGTCGCCATATTGTTGCATGGTAAGGTAGATTTACATTATGGAAAAGCTGAGTGTTGTCACACACCTTTCTCTGACTTACAAATGGTATATCTGCCATACAGGGACAGAGAGAAGTTGTGAGAATCTGAATAGCAAGTCTGCTTACCTAATGATGGACACTCCACCCCTATATCAAAGCATGGTTAGACACCTTTGCAATCTGGTAGGAAGTATTGCGATCATGACAAGGGCTTGCCAAGGCAGGCTTCCATCCACAGACAGCCGTTTCGGGGTTTTTGCCCCTCGTCAGTGTGGAGTAGGATTCTGGCTAGTTGGGGCAATAGCAAATCGACCAACAAAACACAGTTATTACTGAACTCAAGGAGAACAGCGAAAAAAAATTCCAATGAAGTACTCAATCAAGAGTCTCCACTGATGCTCCCAAAAATTTAAATATGCAAAACAGGAGTCCGTGGAGCCTCAGTTGCGAGTTTCAAAACACGGGATAGCCAGATGGTTGTCACCCAGCTTTTTTAAGAACTTGCAGGTGATGTTTAGATCTTAGGGGTGTCTGGCATCTTCATTGCTGCTGTCATGACACACACATCTCCTACGCTTTCATCACTCCTGACATTTTCACAGCACAATTGATTAGACTTAAGTTACATTGTAATAGAAAATGATATTTAACTGCGTTTCTGGAGAGATCTGCTGGAGGTGCCTCAGGGGACCCTCAGGTTAGACTGATATGAGCGGTTCTGTAACGTAATCCCCAGACACGCACGGACGCCTCCTCCATTCAGCTTGAAGTTGCTTTCTCTGCTGCAATGAACGACTCATGGTTTAAAATCCTCTTGGGATAGAAATTTCTCTTTGTCGTCTTCCACCTTGGCATCCAGCACACCCAGCCGCTCCTTATCCTGCTATCAGTCAGACAGATGCTATTTGTATTGTTTCTATTCCCTGGAGGTGAATTACTTAAGAAGCAATTCCACATCGAATCTACCTTCAAATATGGGGCAATTAAAAGAATAAACACTGCTTTCTGTCAGTGAACGGAAACATTATGATTTATATTCAGTAGTAGAAAACCAGTAATGGGTTACATACTACTCTTTTGGCCTCCAGACTGACACTAGATGAAAATGATAGGCAATAAGCCAGACAATTCTTATAAGGGTACAAACACACTGGGCGTATCCGCAGCGGATTTGTCGCTGCGAGATCCGCTGTGGATCTGTGCCCTGTACATATGTCCATCCTGCTGCAAGTATGTCAGCAGCCTGCCCCGTTAGCCCCCAGCCGGAGCGTATACTTCACCTGCTCCCCGCTCTGGCTTGCTATGGGGCTCCCGGCGTCTTCACTCAGCCAATCAGTGCGGTGGGGCAGTGCACTGATTGGCCGAGCGGGACGCGCCGGGAACCCCCTAAAGCAAGCCGGAGCGTGGAGAAGGTGATGTATACGCTCCGGCCGGCAGGGGTTAACGGGGCGGGTTGCTGACATACTCGCAGCAGGATGGGCATTCCACTGCAAATTTGTCTGCCCATAGAGTGTACAGGGCACAGATCCGCAGCGGATCTTGCTGCGAATTTGCAACGAGAAATCTGCTGCGGATACACCCAGTGTGTTTTTACCCTAAAGGACAGATTCTGCAGGTGGTGACCACAGACCATTTTTCTGCTCTCATCCCTTTTGGATGTTTTGGTCACATTTTTATTTTGTCATTGGTTTCTCCCCTAGAGGTAGGATGGAGGCAGTGTTTACAACCCACACAAGTGGCTCAGATAGTGCAGCCCAACCAGGGTGGCACATCAGTGTGAGCTGTGGCAAGGAGGTCAGCTTTGTCTGTCAGCACAGTGTCCAGAGCATGGAATCGATACCAGGAGACAGGTCAATACACCAGAAGATGTGGAGGAGGTCATAGGAGTGCAACAACCCAGCAGCTGGACTGCTACCTCCTCCTTTGTGCTAGGAGAAATAAGAGGAACAGTGGCAGAACTCTGCAAAATGGCCTCCAGCATTCATGTGTCTGCTTAAACTGTTAGAAACAGACTCCACGAAGATGGTATGAGGGCCCAATGTCCACGCCGTAGAGAAAGTTCTGCTGCCTGCAACATTCTCCAGCATTACCGCTTTGGCAGTGGGTCAGTAATGGTGTGAGGAGTTCCATTAGCTATCAGACCCATTGTGATCCCATATGCAGATGCAGTGGGCCCTGGTTTCCTTCTCATGTATGACAGTGCTAGGCCTGTAGCTGAGGTGTGTCAGCAGTTCCTGCATGATGAAGGTATTGATGCAATGGATTGCCTTGCCCATTCCCTAGACCTGAATACCAGCGAGCACATCTGGGATATCATCACTCGTTCTATCCACCAATGCCACGTTTCAACACATCCAACATTTTAAAAACATAGTCACTTTTTTCCAGAGACAGCACCACTCTTGTCTTCAGTTTAGTTCAATGGGTGGCAAAACCCCACCCAAACTGAAGGCAAGAGTCATGTTTTCTCTGGAAGAAACTGGCCATGTTTTTCTAACGCTGGATAATCCCTTTAAATCCAGGTCTGGGAGGAGATCTTTTAGAAGAACATCTGCCACCTCATCAGGAGCATGCCCAGGTTTTTTTTTAGGAAGGTAATACAGGCACGTAGAGGCCACACAAACACGCACACACACTACTATCCCTTTCTTGTCTTAAGGCAGGGATGGGGAACCTTTTGGCTCTTAAACTGTTGCAAAACTACAATTCCCACCATGCCTGGACAGCCAAAGCTTTAGACATGATGGCAATTGTAGTTGCGCATCAGCTGGAAGGCATTTCACTGGATCAGCCTGTAATTTGATTTTCCACAATTTTGAGTATTATTCCAAATCCTGACCTCCAGATATTAAAGCGAAACTATCAGCAGGTTTGTGCAACTGCAAACTAACCTGCTGATAGCCCCCTGTAGCTGTGTACCTCATCTTTCTGGTGCCAGTCTTTTTTTTTTTTTTTCTTCCCCCCCCCCTAGGTCTGGCGACTTTGGAAAAGTTTAACCTAATGGTGCGTTTACACAGAGAGATTTATCTGACAGATTTTGGAAGCCAAAGCCAGGAATGGATTTGAAAAGAGGAGAAATATCAGGCTTTCCTCTATGACCTGATCTCTGTTTATAGTTTGTTCCTGGCTTTAGCTTCAAAGATCTGTCAGATAAATCTGTCTGTGTAAACGCACCCTAAGCAAATATGCAAATAAGGTAGTTAGGAGCACTGGGTGTGTTCCTCTGTCCCCCAGAGCACCCCCTTGGCCAGTCCACTGCTTCTAACTTAGTGGCGCATACATAGGCATATTAATATATGCATAATGTGCAGGAAGAGCTCCTGTACGGACACGGACTGCTGTTCCTGCACATGCATGGCAAAGACTGTCCTGATTATGTATATATGAAAAGGCATATGGGGGAGTCATTGAGGGAGGCAGCGCGTGGGCTGAGGAACACCCCCAGTGCTCCTAACTACCTTATTTGCATATTTGCTTTGGATTAAACTTTTCCAAAGTGGCAGGACCTGGAAAAAGACACCGGCACCAGAAAGATGAGATACACAGCTGCCGGGGGATATCGGCAGCCTTGTTTGCACATGCCTGCCTCTATTGAGTAGTCTGGAAAGTAGTCTGGTGGGAGCTGTACTGGCGGCCATCACCCAACCTTCCGAAAACTGATATAACCAATAAATGGCTTTGACTAAGTCTTAAATGAAGGAAAGTTAGTTTTCTTTCACTTTCTCACTACTGCTTCCTTGACTACTTGACTAGGAAATCATGGAGTTTAGGAAGTAACACCCCCCCCCCCCCCCCCCCATAGCATACAGTCAGGGGAACTGTACTGAGCAGTAGCAGCCATGTTTGCAGGGCCAGGGTCCTCTCTGCTGGGTCCTCATAGTGACGGAGGGTCCGGGATGTCAGTCACATCACAAGTTATTTGTAGCATTTCCGCTGCAGAGCTCCAGCTTCAGGATCCTGATTGTGCAGCATATACAGCTCACTACTTCAGGCTTCCTGGCACTCTCAGGTCTATCTGGAAGACATTTGCTAATATCTCAGCATTGTCTTATTTTATGTCTTTTTTTTTTCTCCTTTCCTCTTGCCTGGCAATAATAAACTTGGGGGGATGGGGGGGGGGGGGGGGTCATAATTACCTCCTTTCCATTGTGCTGCTTTCCAAAACGCATTGCACATATTAAGCCATTAAAGTTCTTTAAAAGACTTTGATTTTTTACTCACCAAAAATAGCAATAACGCGTCTCACAAGGCGGCATAAATATCCTGGCATAACAAAAAAAAGTATTCAGAGCTGCTTAGCATAAGAAAAGAAATCATTGGCAAAAGAGATGGTGGGGGGGGGGACCTTTTTTTTTTATAAAAGAGCAAATTATCAGGATTATTGAAATAAGGAATCTCGAGGCGCTCGCACTTCTTCATTGATTGATATAAGATACAAACCAGAATCATTTGGAAGGGTAATCGCTGACGCTGATAAACATGCATATAAGATCCTCCTTGAAATCAGTTCTTCTGGCTCTGTATACAGTCAAGTACCTTTTATTCTGCAGCCCCTTTATATAGAATTCATGATAATCCAATAGAAATGGTCCCCTGGGATGGGGTGACTGGGTTCAGGTATGGAGCATTGGGCAGGGACTGAAATGCATTTTCTGCACCTTCGTTTCAGGTGAATGGTGATGGTTCAAGTGACGTCAGTCCGTTTAAAAAAAAAATAAAATCTTAAAGGCAGTGATGGCAAATTATTATAGCTGTGGACTGTTTAGGAAGCAGCAGAAGTCCTGCTTCATAACTAGTCAGCGCTGCTTTTCAGAGGTCTTGGAATGCTGGGTGAATGGTGGACGTAACTCCCGAAACAGCCTTTTTTTTTTCCATTATCAGTTTCTGGGAAAGCTGGATGGCATTTGGTGTCTCCACCTGTACATTACCTACAGCTGTCATCACCCAGCTGTCCAGGACTTCTGCATGGCAAAAGCGTGTGCAGCAAAACTATTAGTAGCCTCCATGATGGCCATGTGTCCATAGTGATTCTGTACTTGTGAAACTTTTTCATGAAGGCGGCGCTGTTGCAGTATACATAGGATTAACAGCTGGCACCCATTTCATTTAGAACTAATAACAAAGGTTTCTTTTATTTATTTGATATTAAGGCATATTATGTGTATAGCAGGGAGTGGGACCACCTTAGAGTCAGGACAGTCCGCCCTTCTCCCAGTTATATTAGGACACCAGGAATGTCACATATAGCAGTCTTTATCATTGCAGAAAAATGTGTCAGGAAACCTCTGCAATGAAATTGTCTTTTTAGAGCAGCCAAAACCCTTGTAGCTTTAATGGTGTGTCTGTCCAGCATCTGCTCTCACATCCTGTGCAGCACTCCAGTTTGCAGAGCATGTGGGTGAGGTAGAAGGCATTTATTCTTATGCACTGGCATAAAAGAGGTAATTTTCTTAGTCACTTAGTGTCAGGATTGCTGCATGTAATAAGAGCATTACTTGGCTCAGTATAGAACATGTACTCTGGGAGGGTTCTTTGAAAAGCCCATGTGTGCGTCTCATCATTGACCATGCTAGTGTATGTTCGCACAGGCAAAAATAAAAACCTTAATGAGGGAGGCTACATGAGGTTCAAGAGGTTGGACACAGCCGCAAACTTTGAAACGGTTTAGGAGCTCTCGTCATCATAATCATGTTGCTGGGCGCTTCCAGGTCCAGTCCGCAGAACACTCTGTCTACGGGTGGAACTCTACAGATGTGTGAACCACCCCTTAGAAGTCACTTCCTTAGGTGTAATGTATCATTGCCTACCTAGCCGTGTGTTAGCAGGTATTAACTAGCTAGTTTTTTAAAGTTTAAGGGGTCGTTATAAAAAAAAAAAAAAGTTTGACATGTCATAGAGACACGTCAATAGTTTTGATTGGTATTTTGATTTCGAGTGCTCAGACCCGGGCCAATCGGGAGATAGAGCGGGGAGTGGACTGCAGCGCTTCGTCTCTCCACTCTGAGTTAAAAAAAAAAAGTTTGGGTTCCATAGTCAGACCTTTTTTTTTTTTTTTTACTTCAGAGCGTAGATTGATTGTGTGCTGCATCTGCTGGATGTGTCCTCTCCCTGCTCTATCTCCCGATCGGAAACTATTGACGTGTCTTTATGACATAACCGAAGTTTTTTTTATAATGATCGGTACACTTTAAGAAAGCTGAGTGACAACCCTAGGTGGTTATGTTGGTCCTCACCCAGCTTTCCCTGAAACTGACTGACTGCTTCCTACAAATTATCCTTCATGTAGCCCTAATAATGGTATTGGTTGTTAACCCTGGCATGTCCAGAGCCCACTTAGCTCAGAGCAATCTGCTTTTATATGGGAGAGCCCTTTAAAGGTGTGCTCGGCAAGCCACATCAAGCACTCTTTTGGACGTTAACTAAACCTTGCTGCTCTAATATCCACACTCGAAGCTCGTGAGAATTCCCAGCTGTTGCCAGACACTTGTGGTTTGATCTTGAGAATCGCAGATGACTCTTCAGCGGCTTTCCTGTGTCTGATCGCGGAGGACGCATAACAAGACAACCTCACACCATTCCACCACATTCTGCTAATTGGAGACCAAACACAGGACGTGACAATATACCGCTGGTAATCATTGCAGACCCCTCCTGGCCACTTCACCCTTGTATATAAATATAGACCGCCCCCTGCCGCCAGGCCCTACTAGCAGGGAAGAGGTTAAATGGTAATGCTAAGCAGCTGTCAGCTGCAGCGTGTGGCCACGAGACGGCCTATTTAATAACCTCTCTGCTTAGAACAGGCCAAGGCTTCTGCAGCTCAAGTATTGATATTTTTGATAGATCTGCAAGAAAGGGCGGGGGATGGGAGAGCTTAAAGTATGTAAATTGCCATAGCCTCTAATTTTATTGATTTTTAAGGAAAAAAGACAATAGTGGAAGAAAAATAATAAAAAAAGCAGCTCTTTCGTTAGGAGGCATATATAATAAATGTCAGAAGGTTGCAGGCTGATGCTTAGTATGCACTGTGTTAATGTAAGATGAATTATTGGGAGACGTAATGTTGTTCTGTATGTTGTGATGAATGAGATACATCTTTGCTAAATCTCTGCTTTGTAATAGTGAAGTGATCACGTATCCGACCCAGGAGGGCATTTTCACTTTAAATTACAGCACTGACCTGATCCCAGAATATTGCCGCAATCTACTTGTTATCCTGTTAGCTCGATCAGTCATCTTGGACTGGGGCAGCACTGCCCCAGGCTAAACACAAAGGTGGGTTGCGTAACTTGAACTGTGTCACAAATGACTGTGCACAATTTTTGTGCCTTCAGGTTACACTATGTAGTGGCTCTGCACAATATCTTAACCTGATGCAGCACGGCAAATATCTAGTGCAGAATAATGAAATTCCTTTAATCCAGTGTAGGTGGGACCTAGAAGGTGCCGAACTACAGTATCTGATGTTCTGAATAATCTGGATGCTGTACAAAAGTATAAAATCGTTTGTGTGGATAGTAAACGTTCTGGAATCGCCTGCTACAGTGTGATAATCCAGGCAATCTGATAATCCAGCGAAACAGCTATAAACTTCAGATGACTGAGCAGGAAGGATGAATTAGGACGGCAACAGGTTTTCCATTTATGCAAAGCCGCCTATCTGCAGGTTCTTTGCTGTTATTAGTACGGCCATCCAGTAATCTGGCATCAGATTGCCATTTTAAAAAAAGTCACAGTAAATGGGCATCATGAATCCAGTTAGTCATAACAGCAAAATCACTATGCTTTATAGCCCCTACTGGAAGGGAGGTGATGCACATATGCTTAGGTTAAATTCACATTTGCATTGGAGGCTCTGTTTAGGTTACCCATTGCAGAATCAGTCCATATGACTGGACAAAAAAACATGCAGTCGTTTTTTTTTTTAAATTTTCGTCCAGTATAATCAAATAAAAGAAAACCATCTTAAAACCCAATGGACCCCATTAAAGTGTGTCTGACGAGCAGCAGACCTGCCAGTTCTGTTTACTGCTGTAGAATCAGTGACTGAGGCCCTGAATGGAGCCTTCAATGCAGATTTGAACCCAGCCTTAGGGTCCTATTCCACAGGCCGACCAGGGCC